>NW_020897809.1:277312-322451 GCF_003984885.1 Neopelma chrysocephalum
CCTTCTCGTGGGACATGGAGATGCGGATGCCGAGCTGCGGGCACAGGGTGAGTGGCGGGACGGGCCGGGTTGCGGGGGGAGGCGGGGGGAGGCGGAAGGGCCCTTACCCGTTGTTCCTGCTCCCGCATGGCGGCTTCCAGCGCCTCCGACATGTAGCTCACCGCCAGCACCACATGGCTGACGCCCGCCTGCGGGAGCGCGGGTCAGCCGGCGGCGGGGCGGCCCCCGCACCCCCCGCGCCCCGCGCCCCCACCTGCCGGAGAGCCTCCAGCTGGTGCAGCAGCACCGCCTTGTTGCAGAACTCCACCAGCGGCTTCGGCCGGCTCAGGGTCAGCGGCCGTAGCCGCGTCCCGAAGCCGCCCACGAGGATCAGCGCCCGCATCCCCCCCGCGTCCCGCGCCAGCGCCCGCACCGACACGTCAGCGCCTGGCGCGCCGGGCGCGTCACCGCCGCGCGGCCCCGCCCCGGCACAGAGCCCGCCCCACACAACCCGCCCCCGTCCTACAGCCCGCCCCGGGTACAGAGCCCGCCCGGGTCCGAGAGCCCGCCCAGATGCCATCGCCCGTCCACTCCCAGCGCTCACCCCCGCACTCGTCCTCCCGCCCGCCCCGGGGGCAGAGCGGTCCCGCTCCCCGCCGCAGCACCGCACGGCCGGTCCCGGCTGCAGCCCTGCCCGGGCTCTCCCGAGGAGAAGACGGCAGGGGCACGGCCGTACCCCGCACCGGGCGGTGACGTTTAACATCAGCCCCCCCACCCCTTCCCCGCGCTCAGACGCGGCAGAGGCAGGCACGGCACACCGCGGACAAAAACAGATCCTTTAATGGTTTTTGGTTCTCTGGTGAAGCACAAACAGGGTGGTTATTCATGTAAAAACAAACGGGGCCAAGGCTATGTACAAGCTGTGGAGTCCCACCGCGGTGGTCCGAAGGGGAGGGAGGCGGCTCCCGCGGAGCACCAGCAGTGTGGCAGGTCTGTCACGGCCGGTGAGGTGGGAACGGCGGGAGTGGGCACGGGGGACCAGCAAGGGGCTCCCGAGGAGGTGGGGCCTGGCCTGCCCGAGCACAGCCCGCAGGGGACAAGGACATGCAGAGGGGGGCAGCGATAGGTCACGCTGGGGCAGGGCCAGGGCGGGTAACAGGGCTGTTGGGGGCACCTGCTGGCTACACCTAGCCCCTCACCCGACCCTGGTCCCTCCTGCAAACCTGCTCCCTGAAAAATCCTGCGAGTCCTGGCAAGGCAGCGACCCTCAGGAACAATGAAGTAACCCAGCGCAGGGCAGCGTGCCAGGGATAGAGGTCCTTGTCCAGAGGGTGGGAGGGGAGCGATGGCTTGGACAAGTGTTGAGGAGCTGGGAGACAGGCAGAGAGAGCTGGCCCAGCCCCTGTCCCCTTCCCCCCAGTGGCACAGACCTGTGCCCGCAGCTGGCCGAGCACCTGTGCTTTCCGAGAGACCTGCGCACACATGGAGTCGGCACACATGCGACATGCGAGTATTCCCAAACAAGCTTTCCTGAAGGAATTAAAAAAAACAACCCAAACCCAACCCTGGCCTGGCAGGGAGCCAGGGTAATGGTAACGCCATGGAACAAGTCAGTGAGAGCAGGAGGGAGCATCCGGGGGCCCCAGCACAGAAACAGGGGGTGATGTGGAGCAGGGTACAGTCTGGTACCACCAGGCCACAGTATCAAATGTTAATGCCTCAAGGAAGGCCAAGGGACGTTTATTTTGGGACAGACTGACTCCGTGAAGCAAAGCTAAACAGGCAGGCAGTGGCACTCACCATTCTGCCAGGTCCCCCCTCACCTGACCCCTGGAGATCCTCAGGGAGGAGAAGGGGGTCAGCCCCAACCCTCAGCCTTCCCTTCCACCACCCACCCCCAGGCCCGTGGGGAGGGCAGGGCCTGGAAGCAGAGGGCAGCTTTGTGCTGGAGGGACAGACTCAGTAGGGCCTGTGGGACGAACATTACAGGAGGGGAAGGGTTGAAATGGTCCGAAACGCCCCGCTGCACAGCTGGGGTCATCTTAACTGCTACAGATACTATTGCTAGCCCATGAGCTGAGTGCTTGCTTGGTCAGTGATCCAGGGCAGAGTCACTCCCTCAGAGCCCCGTGCCTGCCCGTGCCACATGATCAGAGAGGGAGCAGGCCCCGGGCTCGAGCACAGCTCCAGGTGTGCGGTGTTCACTCCCAGCCGCAGCTCTGCCAGGGGTTGCATTTGGTCATTTCATTTCCGTGTCTGGGGTGGCTACTCACAGTGCCCAAACAGCAGAAAAAGGCAGCATCAAAAGCAAAGCCCCGTCAGCAAAACCCAGGGCAGAGCCAGCAACACCGAACACAGGGACCAGCACCTGAGCTGCTCACCGGCGGCCACACGGACACTGCCAACCGTTAGTGGAGCGCCCTTTCCAAACAGCTCCAGAGAATTTTGAAGGGAAGGCTCTCCCGAGAGCTCCCAAGGCAGGAGGCTCCTCATGCCAGAGCTCCAGCCTCGCTTTCTCATCCCTACATCCAGATCCTCCCTCCAAAATGCACACACGAAGAGCGAAGAACCGGGACACCCGACACCCAGCAGGCATCTACAGAGCCTCCTCCAGAAGGCAGAGCTGGTGCGGTCAGAACCGTCTGGTCGGCACGAGGAGCTCTCCATTCTGCCTCCCTCGGCTTTCCTATCCAAGTACATTTAAAAACAACGGAGCGATACAGTTGTTTAAAACCAAAGTTGTGTTTTTCCTGTGGTAGTAGGTGGTCTTGTCTGCTCCTGCCACCAGGACAAGAATAAGAGGCCGTAGCCCAGGGCTACTGGTTTTCCTCACGCATCTGTTCCATGATGTTGATGAGGCTTTCCAGCCCGAACACATAGCCCATGTCGGGTCCGTCGTGCACAGTGGGGTCGTCGCGAAAGCCTTTGAAGGTGCTGTGTGCAAAGTCAATCATCCGCACGTCCACCTTGGGCTGTGCCGAGGAGCCGGGCTCGGTGCTGCCGCCGTCCTGGAGGCTCTCGGGGACAGAGCCGTCCACCCGCTTCAGGCGTGTCTCCGGCCGGCGCTCCACGAACGTGCCTGCCCGGCTGTCCTTCCCGTCGTAAATGATGAGGAGGGAGCTGGAGTAGAAGCGGTAGGAGGCCTGTCTCTCCAAAACCGCCTTCAGGCTCCGCAGCTTGGCAAGGACAGGCTCAAAGAGGTCCTTGCGCAGCTCGATGCCGTTGTGGAGATACTGGTAGAGGGCATTGCGGAAGCCTTCGATGGAAAGACCGCGTCCATAGTATTTATTCCTGCATAAGTAATGCCCTGTGTCCAGCTGATAGACCTGGAACACCAGAGGAAAGGCACATCAAGTGGGTGCAATGGGCTAAGGCCACACACAGAACCCTGAGCTGTTCTGCACTGTCAGGGCTGAGAGAACTTATTCTGTCCCCACCATGATGGAGAGGGAGCAGGACACAGCTCTGCCTGTTCCCTGAATCCCAAAGCAGCTCGTGGGTGCATCCCATGCATGCAGTCAGGGTGCCCGAGCACCAATTCTCTCCCAGGACACCCAAAAGGCAGCTCATCAGTCCCAGTGCCCCACATATGGGCATGGCACAACTGACCCCAAGGGTTAAACAGCAAGTCTTAGGCCAACTCGGACAATCCTCTGTCAGTGGGAGCTGCCAACACCTATTGCCATTATGTGGCACGTGATTAACATGAAGCCCTCATGTGGGCAGAGATCTGGGTTACAAGGTCCTTCTGTGGGTGGGGAAGGGAGCAACCATTGCACAACAGCACCAGCAGCAAACCCTCATGCACTGGGCTAAGCCACAGCAGAGCAACTTTTTAACTCTCAGTGCAGTACAGAAGGAAATCTTAGGCAATTCCCTCCCCAGGCATCATGATTCTGGCTGAACACTAAGCCACAAAACAATTTTATTAGACAATCCCCTAATTGTCTGTGAACAGAGAAGCTGTGGACAAAGCAAGCCACCTCAGGAGAAGCAGGTTCCTTTGTTGTAGGTTTAGAAAGGAAGACAAAAATAGCATGAATGCCGGTGTACCTACCTGCAGCGGGAAATTCAAATTCAGTGCTCGGCAGAAAACGCTAACTGGGAGGTTTAATGAGGCTGCAAAAAGGAATGTCCAGCACCTGCAGCCTGGGGGATCCCTACCTGCATCCCACACACACGCACACCCAAGGTGGCAGAAGTGCTCTGTTCACATTTCTTCATCTGCCGAGCAGCCTTCTCCTCAGACGCATCATCTCCGTGCTGTCTGGTCCCCATCTTCAGATCAAGCACACAGGGAAGCTTGAAGTGATGCACCACGTTCTCCAGCAAGAGGAACTCTGGGAGGCACGTCAAGGAGAGCTCACCCACCAGAGACACCCCAGGGCTATCACAGACAGGGACATGGGCCAGCAGGAGATGGGCTGGGCAACAAAGAAATGGGAACCCAGGAACAAGACAGGACAAACTGTTTGGGGAGGTGAGGAAAAACTCAACACCCAAACAGTGGCACCCAGGCTCTGACAACTGGTAGAAGAAAACACCCTGGAAAGTGGAAGGCCAACAGTAAGCAGGGAGGTCACATGCAGGTGTACTGGAAATCCAGCAGGGCAAAACACTGGTGTCAGGAAGGACACGGTATGCCAGCAGGAATTGCTGATCCCTCAGGAGAGCGCTTAAAGTCTAATCAAATTAGCCATTTGGCCATATGGATAAACAATACAATCCCCATGGACTGAAAACTCAAGGCTCAAGTAACAGCAGGGTTGGCCTGTCCAGAACAGCAACACTGCCTGACCCGTGGGGGGAAGTGGGGAGGTGACAAAGCCAGGAAACAGCTCAGTAACAGGAGCCCTCAGTCATCAGCACACAATGGGCAACCCCCCCATCAGGGCACAGTGCTGACAACACACCCCAGGCACCCTGTGCAGCAACTTATTCCAAACGGAGGAAAAGGAACCCGAAAAGTTTGCCCCACAGGGCACAGGTCAACATATTACCCTCAAATGGCAACCAGAGCACAGCTAGATTAAATCTGCAAGAGAGAAACTGTGTTTGGTTTTGAAAGAGGAACTTCATAAAAATCAGGAAGTCTGCTTAAAAAGGGCAGGACAGCCAGAGAGAATGATTTCTCTGCAAGTGATGCAGGCTATTTAAAAATAAAAGCTGGAGGCTTGAAGCATACGCTTGAGAATCGCAGAAGGAAGCCCACAGCAGTTAAAATGATGAAGAATACTTAGCTATTAAAAGTAAGTTTGTTTCTATGCAAGGAAAACAGAATCAAGCTCCACCAGGTGAAACAAAATAACCCCACAAGTTGGCAAGTTCAGTAAAAGCAGGAGGAATCATTTGTGAAGGCACAGAAAACACCAAACCCCATCTTCAACCATATGAAGCAGCCAGTCAGACTGCTTGGGGGTGGAATGAGGTGATCTTTGAGGTTCCTTCCAATCCAAACCATTCTATGACTCATTAGTGTCACAGAATGGGAAGCAGGAAGGAAGAGTAAAAAGGAACATGTAACTCAAGTGTGATTGTGAAAGACAGAGATGCCAAAGGAAATGCAGGCTGAGCTGCCTCAGGCCCATCTGACACACCCACAGCTGTGCTTCCCAAAGGATACTGTACAGCTTTCGGTCCTTGGACTCTGACCTCATGCGGCTCAGCTGCTGCTTGTGGCAGCGCAGGCTCCAGGGGTTATAGCTGATCTTCTCGGAGCTCAGACCACTGTTCCCATCCAACATCTGAAATGGAACATCTGAGTGGATGTGCAAGTCCACCCTGGGACTCTTCGATTCCTGGATGCTGCAGGTGTAAAGACAGAACAAACTTGCCTGTTAGAATCCACGAGTTCTGCACGTACTTATGACTGTCACATCCTCCCCTGGAACACAACCAGATGTTTGTTCCTTCTGCTGCACACAACATAAACCTTCTTATGAGCAAATCCTCACTAATATCCTGGGCTGTGGACCCACACTCAAAGATCTGGTCTATCTAACAACTCTGTTAGGCTGTACCCTAATTGATACAAGTGAGCAAGAACACTTGTTTCTCAGGGAGCTCTGGCTGGTGAGAGGAGGCAGAGACCCATATTCACAGTACCCTGGGAAGAAACCTCTGGAGAAGTGTTTTAATCTGCTCCACATGCTTTGGTTCCACATCTCATACACTGCCAAGGGTGATCCTGTGTCAGAAACATTTCATGTGGATGAGCTGGTTCTGAGCTCAGCAAAACTCCTGACACAGTTTGCAGTGCCACAACATGCTGGGCTAGCAAATGCATGACGGCCTGGCCACCATATGGAAGTGCAAAACATCCTCAACCAAAGGAGTGGGGAAGAGAGATCTCCCACTCATCTTGCTGGCACTGGGCCCTCAAGGTTTTACCTTTCAGTGCTGTCACTGGCCAGGCCAGGCTTCTCCTCCTTGTGCTCGGTGCCGCTGCTTGACCTGTGAAGGCTCCGGCGCGAGTGCTTGCGCCGGGGCTGGTCCCTCTCTGGCATATCATCCTGCTCCAGAGCCTCGTTCTCCACGTAGGGATAGGCCACCAGGTTAATGTAGCCATCGCTGTCTCCCTCAAAACAGACAGATACCACACCTGCAAGGGAGAAGCGATGTGTCAGTTCTGTTTCTCGGCAGAGGGAATATACAACCACTAGCACCCAAATGTTCAGCAGCAGGGAGGAAAACGTAGCTCACAGAGCAGCAGAGCAAACCCAGAGCAAAGAAAGGGGTTTAAGACTACAAGAACCCAACTGTCGTTAGCACAGCGCAGAGGAAAAAACCCCCTTAGAGTTCTCTGCGCCACTACCTGAGCGAACAGTCGGCGGCAGCAGAGGAAACTCTGCCACCACAGGAAACAAGGACAAAAGTGCAGCTGGTAGGCTGAGGGTGTGATTATTTCCTTCCTTCAGTCTTGCAGCAAATGTCGTCAAACTGGAGGGAGTCAAGCACAGTCTGCCAAGATGCTGATGGGAGTGAAGCATATGAAGTAAGTATCTAGTTCTTTGGCTAAGTACCTATGTGCTGCAGAAGCATTCCTGCTGTTGACAGGGACATCAATGGCCAAGCAGGACTGTGCTTTCTCTGCTAAAAGAGCTTTCCAGCATCAGAGCTATGAACTACAGAGCCCTAAGGCTGAGGTGACACCTGCCACTCTTATCACAAGTCAGCCAGTCTCACATAAAAGGGATCTGCAAGGTCCCAGGGCTCCCTAACAATAAAAGTGTAACTACCTCAGCCAGGTGCAGGCAAGCAGGACTGTGTGTCCTGTCCAGTTTCACCTTCTGAAGGCTCCTGGAAAGCACCACAGTCCAAGGGAACATATAGATCTATCACAGCACAGACTCAGAATGTATCTGTCTGGTCAGCCACAGAGCAGGACAGATGACACTTCCAGTTAGGACTGACATCTTCATATCTGGGACTCCTCCAGTCCCAAAAATGAGGCCATCAGCCCATCTCCTGATGTGCAATGACAAAATATTTCATTAGCTTGTCACCAGTATTGAATAGCTGCCAGGAGCACCAAATGAGAGATCCTCTGAATCAAATGATTCATCACAAATGCGAGGAAACCTTGTCCTGCTCAGCTGACACAGACCATCGTGTTCCTGTCCTTCCTTTCTCCGAATCTGCACATGACAATGCTTAACGAAGTTCAGGTGGCTCAAACACAACTCCAGAGCAGCTCAGGACTCCAGCATGTCACTACATAAATGCCACTTCAAGTGCTCTGGCTGCCTGCACACAGCTCCTCGAGATATCTCTGTGAAGTCTTTCAGTAACATCCGAGTGCTCAGACAGCAAATATCACCCCAATATTCCTCTCTCCCAGATCAGCAGGAACAATTTCTGAGACTGTCAGGAAACTGCACAAGACCCCCAGATGAAATCCCACACTGGGGTAGAGGTGCACATCCTATGCCTTTAGGCTACCAGGAAGTATCTGGCTTCAAAAAGAGATCTCCATCTGGACTATCAGCTTCACTGGTTTGAAACACACTTCCCTAGGAAAGCCTGACGTGATTCTAGGAACTACACAGGTTTCAGTGGGATTTCTGATGGGACACTAGAGCACTGCACAGCCCCAGAGTGGCTGGAGGGTACAAGAAGACCCATCTGTTGGAGACTGCGTCCCTCATGCATGACCTGCACACAGACACGGGCAGGTAAACTGACACTGCTCTGAGAGCATCAGGCTGCAGCCAGATCCAAAGTGCTCCTGAGCAGATGGTGGTCCCAGCTGTCTGCGAAGCACCGCTTTCCCAGTGCCACTTGGAGACAAAGAAGCAGAGGGAACAGGAATGCTGAGCCCCCCAGAAGGCTACCTGCCCGCATCACCATCCTGAACATGAACGCACGCGGCCGGAAGCGTATCAAGCTTCCGAAAGACACAGCTGAGCTGCCAATCTACAACAGCACAGGCACTGGAAAATTCCACTCCTTCAAAGCAGCTGGGGACAAGGCTTCACCTCAGCGCTGGGAAAGCCATGTTTCCTGCTTCAGCAGCTTGCTGATACAGGCCCATAAAAGAGATGGAATAAGGAAGCAATAAATTACAGAACTGGAATGTGCAAATGCTCAGTATATGATCTAACTTCATTAGCTCAAGGTCAAGGCTGTAATTGACAATAACTTGGTAATGAAACTACTTCAGTTACACATCCATAACCTTAAGCTTTGGACTACAACGGTCACAGTGCACATTCTCTGCCTTGAAAGAGGAACAGACTTAACTCCTACAAAAAAAAAAAATACTTCCTCCTTTCCAAATACTCCTATCAAATTATTAGCCTGCAAAAGAGAGTTATAAGCAACAAATAAAATGACACCAAAAGACAGCACGATAGCAGCAGCTGCAGGAAAATGGAAGGGCAGGTTCCTGAAGCATGTAACTGTGTTGTGGACTGACGAGAGGCCTCACCTTTGTACTCGGGCGTGAACTCCTTCATTTCCGGGGGCAGAGACTCGTAGAAGCGCTGCTCTCTGGTGATGAGGGGCTTGCAGACGGTGTGGTCGTCGTAGCGCATCATGCTGCTGTGGCCGCCCACCTGGTGGATGAAAGGCTCCAGCAGGACCCCCCGGTCTCCAGATCGAGTGGCATTCTTGCCATACTTGCCCACTTCCATGGTTTGACAAACACACATTGCGTTGAGCACCAGTTGCACTCTTGGAGCATGGGGAGAGCCACATGGGCTGGGAGGGGTAGCTCAGCAGCAGTCAGGCAGCCACAGGGGGAAAATCCTGGCACTTTGCTTCCTTGCAGTGATCTGAAAGAGCAAAAGAGATTCTTGTTAAAGGACCCCTTACATTCACTCGGAAAAGGTTTTAGTATTTATTTATATCCATATCTGTTTCTCTTCTGTTTTCTATTTACATCCTGCTTGTTCCAGCATGCTCCTCACCATGTCTTTAATCCTACAGGTAAACACACGCTAATTCGGAGGCAGTCCCATCCAGAGCTTCTCCAATAGGATTGACAGCAGACAGGGAAAGGAGGAGATACGGCTATTCTGAGCCTCACATCTTTAGAAAATACTATTTCCTTCCTTGTCATTTTATCAGGAAGGCAATGTGATAATGGAGCACAAACTGTGAGCTGCAGCCCAATTAAAACCAAGCCCACAGCTGCCTATCAGTTAACGGTGACTGACACAAGCAGAACAAACATTTCCAGAACCTGAGTTTCACTCCTTGTGCATCTGCATTTTTAACATCTAAACAACTAAATAATTCCTGTTCACCTCCCACTCTCACACTATTCCTCCTTTACTGCTCACTTCCCTTCAAGCACTGGCATGAAAGACTCTCAGAGTAGGACACTCATTCTGTCACTGTGTGTACGCTGGAACTGAATGGATTCCTCTCAGATTCTCTTCTTCATTACTCCAAGCCCCTCAGGACAACAACTATTTCCTGACGCATTACAGCACCTACATGCACAAGTCCCCGATCTCTAGAGGTAGGCGAGACATACTGCTAAGTCCAAATGAGATTACAAGTGCTTTGGAGAAGCAGATGCTCTTTTAATGTTTGCAGAGTGCCCAGCACAGCAACAGGATGATGGAAAAGTAAAGCTGCCCAAATTCTCTCCAGATGATTTGCCCTTTACAGCTTAGATCATAGCTGATCCTGAGAGTGCTGGGGAAAATGCCACGGGATTTCCTTACAACGATGAGTTATCCAAATGTTGGTTCAAGAACCATGTGGTGACTCGAGTTTCCGAATGCATCAAATTTCCAGTTTCTTAGCACAGCGACAGCCAAGGGCAGTAATTTAAGAACTGAGGGATCCTGGAGGCCTGAACAAGGGACACGGCTCAGGCTGTTCCTCATCTGGCCACGGGATGTCTCCACAGCTACACAACACTGCATGGCCGGGGGAAATTCTGGATGAACACAGGCTCTGTTCCCTTCTCTCCAATTCAATCATGTCAGAGATGCAGCTCACGAGATTCAAAAGGAGGGCTGATACTTTCATAACACGTTTAACCCAATCTAACCCAAAAGCTCCCTGCAACAGGACAATGCCTCCCTCTCCCTATCCACATGTTCCCGCTCACTCCCTCGCAGTGGATTTTGGGATAGTATCTGTGTACGTACATTTGAGTTGAATCATCTCACTGAGCAGACAGAAAACATTTCCTTTTGTGGTTACATGACCACACAACCACATTCAGTGTAAGGGGAACAATGTGAATATTTAGCTGGCTTTTAAGGCAGGGGCCAGGGAATAGGAGGGGAAAAAACCCACAGATGGTCCCTCTCTGTAGCAACTGATATCAAAGTGTATTCAAGGTATCCCTCAAAGTCTGTCTCCTACACTCACACAAAGCCTAAATCATATCACAAACAAAAACATGCTGGGGATTTCTCTCCTCCCGCTTATTTGCTTTATCAACAGGAAGAAATTTCAGCTGCAGACGCTTGCTTCCATCAGAGATGTTTTAGTTGGATTTAAGGCAGTTCATATCCCAGAATAAACGAGGTGCCAGCATCTGCAACAGGCCAGCACTTCACAGACTCCAGACAAATGCTTCACAGACTTAAGTCTCCCCTTCCTGATGTAGCTTCGTCTTGGACTCAGTTTCTTTTATTTTGACAGTGACTAAAACAGTTTTCAGTTATTCCAAACAATACAGAGGACAAGTTTAACTTCCCATCTTCCTGTAGTTTAAACTTCACGGGACAAGAGAAATAAGAGATTTGCAAGTGTGACAACAGTAATTGCCATAGTCAGAAGACGTGCACCTGACTCTCAGGTCTGGTACAAGTCTCAGTTTTCACTGGAAGTGTCTCAGGGTCTCCGTTTTGCCAGTGACAGAAGGAAGCACTATTATCCATCCTTTGGAGCGGGGGCATTACAAGCAGATTCATCAGCTGCAGACCCCTTCGCTAACTTCAGATGGAGATCACAAACACCCCCAAGGCCCACAGTGACTGTTCTCAGTTACGGATGCCTCATCTGTAGGCTACAGGCAAATTCTGGTCATCAAAGCAAGAGATTTGAATCCTACTTTCACAGCAGCCTTCTTTCCTAAAAGTGAGCAACAGGAAGCATATGCCACCTGAATCATTCTGAGGACAGCAGCCACCCACTCTGCCAAGTCCCTCAAGCCTTGTCCTCTGGCCTAGAGATACCTGTGAGATGACTGCAGTCATCCAGAGCTCCTGGGAAAGCCACCGCAGCCACCAAATGCCCTGGGCTCACTGCCAAAGGCCCCAGCACCACCAAAAAACCTCAACATGACAAGTTTTGGATGTGCAGGCACCCTGGAAAGAAGTGACAGCCACAGAAATAAAACATTCTGAGGCTGTGAGACAGGAGAAGGAGCTGGGCATGAAGTGGGGAGAGAGTCCAAACCCAGTTACTGCTCCACACATTCATCCACGCGTTCTAAAGAAACAGCAACACAGGCAGTATTTTCCCATGTACAAATGAATGTGAGAAAAAATACTTTGTGGCAAGCAGCATTTCAGAAACAACATTTTTAAAGAGCAAGATGTCTACAGGACTTAAGAAACAGACACTCTATAGCTCAGATACAGCTTAGTGTTTTTCAGCAAACTAACTCAAAGTAAAGGGTTATTACTAAACATGGACACTATCCACAAGTAAAGACAGAAAAATTCCAGCAGTTTCAAACAAATATAAAGCAGAAAACTATTTGAAGTCCTAAATATTACTCATCCTTCGTCTGTTAAACAAAGGCATGGGTTCAACTATTTTAGCTGGCTTATAAAATTCAGAGCCCTTCCAATTAAACTACAAAATGCAGAGCACAGTCCAAGAAACAGCTTGAGGGAGACCAGTTCATCCAAGCAGACCCTTTGGTATCCTCCAAAACCACCACTATAGCTCAAACAGCAGTAAAGCATCCACGCCAGTTTAGCCTCCCCCCTTTTGGCAGACTGTGAGACAGATCTCCCATCAAGCCAGACTGGAGATGTGGGGGATGAGTTTCAGAAGCAGAGTTATCCAGGACTACTCAAGGACATACCACATCTCATATTTCATTATCCTCCCCAGTAAAAGACTCTTGTACTGGAAGAGAATTTGCTCTACAATATTTAAGTCTAGACACCTGTCTGTCAGTGTATGAGCTCCAAATATGAACTGCAAACCTCACTGTTCAAACAGTGGGCATAGCAGGATGGGCATAAAGAGCAGCAATAAGATGTGTTTTCTTGTAGCAAAGCACATTTCCAAACAAAATTCAGGGAGACACACAAGGTAACTGTTTTTCCTAACCATTAAGGGGAGTAAATCCCCAAAACTCACATCACTCTCCAGCAGGGAATATGTCCCTGCACAGACACAGTGCTGTGCTCTTGAAGACCCAGCCAGACACCTCTTAAACATCACTGAACCCTGGCTGAAGACTACAGGTGAAGATCTTGCCAGACCAGCACCAAACCTGTCCTCTTTGATGGTGTAACTTAAGGTGTCAGAAACCTTAGCCTCAAAGGTGAGGGCAGATGGGTGTGAGAATTACTGCAGAGTGCACCACAATGCTGATCCTCCTACTCTTTATAAGCAGTCTTGCATGGGAATGCTGGCAATGCTTCGTGACTCACTAGTAAAGCTATTTTCCTAAATAAAAAGGAGAACAAACATTTTAAGTTGTGATGCACTACACAGTGAGAAAGCTGCCTGCACTAAGCACTGCTGACTCGTGCCTCTGCCGTAAGCAGCTTGCACATCCACCTTTGCAGCCCCTCCTCGGACTGTGGCCAGCCCCAGGCCCTGTGGGGGCTAAGGCAGGTGGCCAATGACGGCTCTGGAGCCGGGCCACAGGCGAGGGATAAATACAGACCTCAACGTCAGGGATAAACACAGACCTCAACGTCAGGATGGCAGAAGTTGCACGTTCCGTGAACAACCTCAGAGCACCCAGGAGCAAAGCACAAGAACAGGAAATACCATTATACCAGGCAAGAGGACTACAGCATTCGGCCAGTGGGTTCCTGGTGACTCGTTAGCAAAGAGAAGCACCAGCCAGCATCTGTGCTGAAAAGCAAGGTGGTTTCTAGTCAGGTTGGACTGGGTGAGCCAGCTTTTACTAAAGAAAACCCAATCTAAGGAAAAAAAAAAATGTCTCCCACTGTGCTATGAGATCAACTTCCCAGCACAAAAGCTGACCCACAGGTCTGAGACATGTCTGTCTACTCAGCAGTAAATGGAGAGGAGCCCTGGGACCCAGGGCAGAGAACTCAACTCTCCAAGAACCTGCAGCAACGCTTAGGATGTAACCAGAAACATTTGGCCATCGTGGTATCCAGGAAGCTACAAACCTTCCCAGACTGCTTAAGCACACAGCTCTGAATCCTGAGCCTTCCCCTGCATCTTGTCCAACACTTGAACTACTACCAAATACTCCTTTTTCAACGGGCTGCTCTTACCACGGCAAATGTGGCTCGTCAGATCGAGGCCAGGAAGCAGAATACAATCTACATACATGCACCAAAAGTGAAACGGAAGTCTTAGGAAAAGCTGTTGGAGAATGCCAGCTGAAGAAGAGTGCCAACAGTGAAGCTGGGCAGGAACTGCAATGAAGAAGGGCATGGAGAGGACAATAGGCACAAATGGGTACACTCCACCCTGTGCCATGAGCTGAGCTTCCTTCACCAATACTCTTCCTGCCTCAACTACAGGGCACAAATGCACAAACTGCTGGACTGTGCACAAGGAAAGAGCCTGTTCTACTCTAACATAGAGCTTGACTGAACCTACAGTAAGGAAACCAAAATTAAACTTGCAGTAAAAGTCCTTAGTTGTACCCTACGCTTCTGTCTCCTAGAGAACAGAAGGAAGAGTTATGTGCTGGTTTTACCTGGGACAGTTAATTTTCTTCATAGCAGCTTGTATGGGAGCATGGTTTGGATTTGTGCTGAAAACAGTGTTGATTGGTTATTGGTGAGCAGGGCTTACAAAGTCAAGGCCTTTTCTGCTTCTGACAACACCCCACCAGCAAGGAGGCTGGGAGCGCACAAGAAGTTGGGGGTAACATCCCAACTGACAGAGGGGATATCCCAAACCATACAGTGTCATGCTCAGCATACAGACCTGGGGAAAGAAAAAGGGAGATGTTTGAAGTGATACCAAGTCACTGTTACTGCAATGAAGCCCAGCTTTCCTGGGGATGGCTGAACACCTGCTTGCCCACGGGAATTGGGGAATGAATTCCTTATTTTGCTTTGCTTGTGCATGCAGCTTTTGCTTTACCTGTTTAACTGCCTTTACCTCAACTCACGAGGTTTTGTCACTTCTACCCTTCCCATTCTCTCTCCATCCCACCGGGAGGGCAGTGAGCGAGCGGCTGTGGGGCTGAGTTTCCATCTGGGGTTAAACCGCGACAGACTGTTTGTGCCGTACTTGTATCACACTGACCACAAAGCTTCAGCACTTCTGCCAGCAGCCGGCGAGAACAAGAATTTTATCCTCTTCTCTTCCTAAGAAAGGAGCGGAAGCCAAGCCTTTTCAGCTCTTTCTGAAGAAAGAGAGGCTGAGCCATGCACTTTTAACTCTGGCTGGAATGCTGAAACCACTCGCTAAAGCCAGTGCCTAGATCTGGGGTTAAACAAGGCTTTTTTCTTAGAGGCCACATTAGCAAGAATTGCAAAGGCCCTTCTGCTGTCACCTACGCATAAGGCATGGCATGCTTTCCGGGGAGGATGAGGTACTGGAAGTCCTTGCTAGGGATCCAGACCCAGGACACAAACAACAGCCATTTTCTCACCCTGGCATGCTACAGTGGTAGTTTCTCTCTGGTTTTTGTTTTTCTGGGTTTTTTTACGCCAAACCTTAGCACACAACAGCGCACAGGGAAGGTCTGTCACGTTCAGCAACATATGGAGCAGGTAGTCTGCAACATTTTGTGAGCATCTGTCACGCAGCTGTCTGTAAGTGAGGGTAACCAAAGCCAGGGCTCAAATGGCCCCTCTTCCAGCTTGTATTCCTGTTTGTCCTGATGCTGGGCAAGCTGGCCCTACTGCGATAAGATCACGCTGGGGAGCAGGAGAGGACTGCACGTAACGGGGATGGTATGATTTAATTCCCTTGACGCTCTTTTCTCCAGGCTTCCCCTTCCTCACTGGAGAAATGCAGTGCATTGGCAGGAGGGCACAGGCTGCCTGGGGACCTGCCAGACCCTGTCACTGCTATCAGTGTCACTGCAAAGGGGAGGCTGGAGGAAGGTCCAGCCCTGGTCTGGTTGTCACCACTCCTTCCTCTCCAGTGGACACGGAGGATGAGCGAGATGGAGTCCAACTGCCAAATCCTGCTGCACCTTGCCACAAATACACCCTGCCTCAGTAGTAAAGGGCACCTTCCTTCTCTGTTCTGAAGCACTGGCTGCAGTCCAAGCCTCAGAGTTTCCATAGCAGCAAGACCTGATCAAATACGTACAACAAAAGGTTGCTTTATCGGTACCAGTCCAGAAGATTTTCTTCCAAACTTGTGCCTAGGAGAGCAGGGTCATCCAATATTGGCTTTGCATTTTGTAGGAGAGATGAGATTATGACACAAGCTTTCTAGAGAGGGGCTTAGGGAAGATCAATGCTTGTGAGGCCTTATTGCTCAGCTTTCTGTGAGCTAATTTCTGGCTTCTCTTCATATCATTTACAAAGAAGAAAAAGTCTCCACTGAATACAGGTTATTTTTAAATTATTCCAGTGCAAAAGCTGCTGTTCAGCACAGCTCTCCAATCCAGTGGTCAGAGACAGTTAGAAAGAAACTTACTTTCAACAATCAAAATCAATAAGAAATCAACCTAACCCACCAAGAAAAGACATTTCTTGAATTCACACTAGTGACGGGGCTCAGAAAACTCATCAACAGGCAGAAAACTCTAATCCTTGCATTCATAGCAGGGCTGGGGAAAAGGGGGAAAAAATAAAATAAAAAAAAAAATCACACCAATTCCATTGAAGAAGCTCAGCTCAAAAACTAACTTGGAAAGAATTTGTAACTCAACTTATGGACTGAATAAGCAGAGGAAACAATTTCACCTCCTGCCTCAAAAAATACTATGTTTAAAGTTTTCGCTTATGCTGGTAATAAAGCGTACCTGCTCTTTAGTCACAGACCGTGGCCTCCTCCCCAACAGCGAGGCTTAAATAAGCCACACATCCCTAAGGAAGTTCTGCACAATCATCCAGGTAACTCCACCCAAATGCCTCCTCAGTAGCAAGATGACGAAATGACTATGCTGAGTTCAGCACGAGGAGGAACTTTCAGGAACCAGTGTTCACAGTGCACAACTTTCATGCCAGCTGTGGGTACCAAATTCTACAACCTCAACAGCATTGGAAGGTGGGACAAGCGAGCAGGTAAACGCACCACACACCCATCTGCTGACAGCAAGAGAATGAGTCAGAGCTGGTGATGGTTGTGCTGAACCAGAGGACCAACACACTGCACAGCGAGCCACTGCTGGCACAGAGGAGGAAGGTGTGATTTTGTGGGAGCTTAGCTAGATGGATGGCACTGAGAAGGACTGCTCAGTGCTGGGGCAGCCCCACCAAACAGAAGAGAATCCACTGCAATTAGGCAAGCAGGTCTCAGGGTGAAGAGAAAAACTGTCACCTCCCAAGTCCTCACCTCATCTTCTCCTGGTTAAAAATGCCCCAGAAGCCCTTGGGGGTGTCAGGCCAGAGCCAACGAAGTCAGTACAGCCCCGTCACCTACAGAGTAACTGCTGTCCTGCAAGCTGAAAGATGCTGTCATCACATGTGTACAAACACCTCTGGAGCTTGGGCTCCCACTCTCACCTCCACACAGACTGGAAAAGGAGAAATGGTCATGCACCTCAGCCTTGTGTCCCTCAGGCTCCTAGCCAGTAGAAAAACCTGGAATGTTGGTGGGAATACGGGACAAGATTCTCCCAGCTTGCATAAGAGGAAACCAGCAAAATCACCAAAAATTGCAGAAAAAGGAAGTACTTGTGTGGCAATAAGAGACGTTTTCAGGCTTGAGAGGGTGACTGAGAGGAACTGAAAGGAACAGTCAATGTGCTGCATCTTACACCTGCCACACACAGAAAGCAAAGCACAGATGCCAAAGTGAGGATTCTGCAACAGGAAAAACAGTCAACCCCCTCAACTCAAGAGCAAGGGCACACACTTTCAGAACTTATGTAGGCTACCAGAGAAAGAAGGGGTGTTTTTTGGCTCTTAGCCCTCCACCATCTCATAATAAATAAGGGAAGATAAATGAAAACACAAAAGAGGAAAAAACAAGACCTACACAGAAAAACAAGATACAAAGTCTATTTGACATTGAAAGTAAAGTAAAAAAGTTTCATCTACCTGCACTTCATCATTTCTTTTCTGCTTTCAGAACGTGTAAAAACACTGAATTAAGGAAGAAAACCTAGGTGAACAGCTAGGCCTTCAGCTCTCTCATATATGACGTGTACATACACACATCAAAAGCTTGGTCTGCACAAGGAAAAAGTACATGTTGAGACTATTCATCCACCATGTTCTCTCTAGTTTGGTGAAACAGGACAGATTTTGGGGTGGAGACAACTGCTTGTCTTGCTTGCTGTTTAAAGTGATCCTCCACAATGAAACCAACTCCATCCAAATGCCTGGCTTTCTAAAAGCCCACCCAACACTACGCTGAGATTCCTTTTAGCACTGATCAAGCCAAATCAGTGTCTAACTCCTCCTCTGGTTATTTCTTCGGACCATGGTTACACAGGCAATCCTTTGGCAGCTGCACCAGCACAAACAGCACCCTCCCACTCTGCTGCGCTGGTACAACTGTTTGCAGCCTCACCGTGGATCAAATTAGGGAACTGATCACAGTTAAAAATAAACCAGCGCTTTGTTTTGGTTTTTTTAAGGATTACTTTTCAACCCAGGTCAGATCCCCCATCCATTGTGCAGCTGTACAAACAGTTGTATCAGCACAAGGTGCCTGAATTACTGATGGTTATCCCTGTGCCTGAAGCCAAGGTTTGCATTCCCAGCTCACCTCTTGTTTCACGGCTGCTGCAGAACAGGATCACTTACTAAACTGAGCACGTAGGGGACTTTATTGCTGCCTCCAACCGTGTGGAGGGTCTCTTTAATGAGACAAAATGAGGTCACCCTGATGCATATCCTGAGCTACTGAGCTCCCTCAAGCTGTTGCTTGTCCAAAATTATATGTCATTTTTGCAGTCTGCATGCTGAAATAAATATAAAAACATGACTAACCAAGTCACTAATGCGAATGAACAGCTTTGGGCCAAGTTCTGAAACAAAACTCTCCCAGAAATTGCATAACCACTAACTGTCTTGGTGATCTTCCATTCAAAAAAGGCAAGCCTACGTGATGTGCAAATTCCCACTGATTTGAAGACTGACATTTAAAGAGTGGGGAGCCTATCTGCAGTTTTGGCAACTCTTCCAATTGCAGCTGAATTTTGATTTGAATAGGGAAATGCAAAAAGAAATACTGAAAACCAAGACAAGCACTAAGCAATGATGCCATGCTAGTACACTTTAAAATTGACCATGAGATAAACAGACTGAAAGCTTCCCAAATTATCAGCTCAAATACTGTTTGAAACAAAACCAACTGAATACTTCCTATTTGATGGCTGCCTGGGAACCTACTGGGAAGGACTTGGTTCTCAGTTCTCTGCTTTCAGCTGGTGACAGGTACCCACATCAGACAGACACCCTTGTGCAAGGCCTTCTCATCGAAAACAAGGCACAAAAGACTGAATAACCATTAAAGTTTGACTTCTAGAACAGAGTAGGAAGCATGTTAATGAAACAGCTTCAGGAAACAAGATTTCTACGGTTTCTGTTGTGTCTGCTCTAGAAGGCAAAAATCACAGTCTCTAAGCTGTTCAGCAGCCCCTTTTTGTAGATGTCACCACATGAATCCACAAAGACACACAAAACCAAAAAAACTGCTATTTGGCAAACCTTACCCTTTGTTCCTTAACATGCATCTGAGGGTATAGTTCCATCACAGCTTAAGTAAATCTAAGTCAGCACTCTTCAAACCCATCGTCTGTCCTGAGTCAGCACTGGCACTCACTGATCCTGCTCAGAAACCAGCCTGGCAAAAAAGTTAACCCGGAAAAAAAAGACAAGTTGTTTTTGCCAATGTGGCTTCCTGAACTGGTTTAGTGCCAGTGCCCAACGAAAGTAAAAGGGAAGAATGGTTCAGCAGGGCAAGGGCAGGCACAAGAGTAGCAGAGCCAATTCCAACCAGCTCCAACTGCCCTGCAACCACACGCTGAGAACAGTCTCACCCCAACTTTAAGGAGATGTGATTTGTCATCCAGCAGAAAGATCATTCAACTTTCTCACCCCTCCTGACACCTTCTTTACACCAGCATCAGCACTTCTGCAGGCAAGTAGATTAAAATCCAGGCGGGTAGGAAACCAAAACAGCAATATATAAAACTACACAAAAAGCCTTTAGTACTCAGATGGATCAGGTCCCTAAAAGATCTGACCATGAGATTCAGCAAGCCCCCAGCATCAAAAGATATGAGAAGTGGGAACCAAGGCAAGGCAAAAGTTCAACTTCAAGCAACTGTGAAGCTGTTCTCTTATTCAACATACATAAAATATCACAACAAAACTACGTAATAGTTATACAAAAACACTTTTATTCAAAAGATTTAAATTGTGCATTAAAAAATCAGCAATCTAATTCTTCATGTTTTCATCTTCCACAACACACCATTAATATTTAAAATGCCCTATTTCCTCAAAAATAAATCTTTAATTTATTTGCTACCAGCACCATTTCCAGAGCAAAAGAGCTACTAAAATACATAGGGGAGAGTGAGAAACAGCCTGTTGTGATTAAGTAGGGCATGACAAATGGCAGCAGCGTGTGCAAGCAGTACCAGGGATCAAAGCCAGGAGGAACAGCGACAACAACATTATACAAACAACACCGATTCATGAACAACAAAGAATTCTTAGAAACTGCTGCCTGGGTTATGTCCAAGGCTCTCTTTACCTTGGTTAAACTATTAAGAAAGTCACTTCAGAAAGCTGACCACTTTTGCACAACCAAGCTTTTTAGGAAGGAAGAGCTGTGTAGGAAACCACTGCAGCAGTTACTGTGAAGCGACTGAGCTGCAACGACACTGAAGGTGACAGGACGCTGGAACCAGTACTTTGTCCCCTGTCTCACCATGAAAGGATTCTTGTGCCATGTACGTAGTACCTACCCCTCATCTGCTGTCACAGCAATACCTTAATGGTAGTGACATTGTAGGGTCTTCTCAGAAGAACTTCCCTTATTCACAAGGTATTTTTCATGGCTTTAGCCTGACACCCATTTTCTCACGATCAACATCTGTTGTAGCTGGTTCTCATCACTGCTTGGAACACCTCACTCCAGACACAGCATTGATCAAATTGGGGATTCCTGGAAGACCCAGTTTTGCCTCAGAGATGCAGCAAATTCAATTGCTGCTCATCATCTTGCTTCCACTTGGAGGACAAGCACACTCAAAGAACAGTCTGGGTCACTTCCATACACAATTCACTACTTCAAAATTCAGAGATGAGGTTGTGGCCCTCTCTTGAATAAGCAGCAAGTTTCCATTGTACTTGGACAATCTTGCAAAACAAGTAAGTCTTTCAAAGAAAACAGTATGTTCATGAGCAAATGCTACAACATCTCTGTCTTAACAAATTGCTAAAATATCACAAATCACAGTCAAGAAGTCCATCTTAATAAATTCTTGACCTGTCACAGTCACTAGCATTGAAAGTATTGCTCTTTGAGTATCAAATATTAATACTAAAGGAGTTTTAAACATTCAGAAAATTCACTAAAGTGATAATTTAGGACTGCATTTAGACATCTGAATTTTTCACAACTCTCCAATACAAGTAAAATATAAGGTGAACATAAAACTATGTTGAAGCCGCAGTGCTAAGCTGAAGCACACTGTCCCACTTAGATCAAAGCATGCTCTGAGTGTCTCTCCAGTAACAGACAAGTATCTGTATGCAGTAAGACTTTGTAACACTGTCACATAAGATTATCAACCCATAAACACTCAGCTGTCTTCTGGCAGGTAGTCAAACCTGAGGCAGGAGGAGTTTTGCAGGGGTCAAGACTCTTGCAGGACTCATCTAGATCTATTTTCTGCTGCTGGCAAATGACATAGGAAAAAGGGAGAGGAACTGATCAGAGGTGCAGAGCTTTGCACAGGGATTGTTTCTCACCCCACAAAAGGTGACCTCCAAAGCCTCTTTGATTCTCCTCTCCTTTAAGAGGATTATGAGTCCTACCCTTGGGAGACTTCAGCTCAGCTACCAGCCCACCAATATTACACATTAACATAATGTCTTGTCTCTTTGTTCCTATCAGCAGAGAGATATTAGAAGAATTTATGTGATCACTGCTCAACTTCAAATGGAACCTCTAATGCAAGAAGGGAAAGCCACAGACAGTGGTATTTGGAGGGGACTCTTTGTGGCTGTCACACACCCAGCTGCAAGTCTGCCCAGTGCTTCCCCGCTCAAATCCCAATTCAGCTTATCTGCACATGCAGGCTGCTGACTCCCCCTGGAAGCAGACATTTAATCAAGGAAAGACTGAATACAGGATCATCACATGCTAAAAAATTAGGGCAAGTCTAGTGAATGCAGTTCACAGCTCCACAGCTCATGTACCAAAGCAGAGCCTTGGCGAGCACTAAGCCCAGGTGTGCTGCCAAGAAGTGAGGAGCAGCAATGCCCTGCAAGAACACGCTGGCACCTCCAATGGAAAGCCAAGGAGCAGAATGCAGCACATTCAGTTACATAAATCTTTCTTTTTCACAGACACTAGGAACTAAAAATTTGAGGACAATTTTCCCCCGTTCTTTTGGTTTGGTTTTTTTTTCCCCACCTTCCAACAAGACACCATTTGGACACTTCTGAATGGAGTCTATAGAGCAAGTCCTGAATCATCCCTAGACAACATAATGAGGAATCACTTCCCTTGTCACTTAATAGTGACAGATGTAAAGCAATTCATGCTGCCACGCAGGTGAACATACACATTTTTCCTTCACAAGGTAATCAAAGTTAAAAAGCATTATGAATTTCACAATTACAAAGACATGAAGAGAAGAAACCTTAACAGGAAGGAACACATTGCCAGTAAGCAGCATCTTTGTGAATGGAGATTTAGGGTGAGATTAGACACACTTACAAGCTAATCCCAATGGATACAGTCAGTTCCCCTTTGGAACAAATAGTAAAATGTTCTCAGAAGGAAAAAAAAAAAAAAGAATGTGGCTAACACAACAGACCTTTCAGATGCATCTGTAAGAACACTCCACAGTTTTGGCTGTTTGAGACTGCACGGTGCAACAGCAAAGTGAAGCCAAGAGTTAAAGAGTTTTAACCAGTAACTGTATAGAGAAGCTACAGGGTTAAAGACAGATGCACAAAAGCCAGAAAGAGCTGAACCCATGAAGAATTATTACGAAAGCCATAAATGCAGAAGAGCTCAAATTACATTCCTTAGGCAGTTCTGATAAAATAAGAATGATCTACAGCTTTCCAAGAGACCGCTAACTGAAAGACAAATATAAGCAGCTTGCGGTGAACTTGGGTTTTTAGTATCTGTTCTCAACTTTTGAATTATGATGCTTTTAAAACACAAAAAACCGGTTTTGATTAAAAAGTCACTTGCTGCAGATAATTGATCTCCACAGAAAAATCCACAACTAGGACAAAAAACAAGCTTCTAATTGCTATTTTTGATTCTGCAGTGACAAAAAACCTCAGGACCAATATTATGTAAGACCATTAACCTCTTTGCTCATAAATGGCACCTTAATTTAGCACACTACCACACTAGATAGCTTGAACTGAATTCTTAATGTCAAAGCACACCACTGGCTGCAGCAAGGCAGTAATGGCAATGATGGAAAGGAAAAAAAAACCCAAAGCAAGCATCCTACACTGAATTTTGCAATTACAGTTCCGTGGGCACAAGTATATAAATTTGAGCTTGTCCAGCTCTAATGAAACAATATTCTTTCCACAGTGGTAATCCCAAAAATATTATCAGATGCCCCCTAGTATCTCAGGAACAGTGAAGAGAAATCAAAGTACACAGTAGATCTGTGCTGACAGAAAACCTCCAGCTCACCTTTTATACTAGAAAGTCTGTGAAACCCCAGGAGGCTGTAACCTGCTGAAAACAAAATTACTTCATGTTTTGAGCAACTGTTTTTCTTCTTTACAAACCCCGCAGCACTCCAAACACATCCTCCACAGGTGTGACTGAAAACTCCAAAACTACCACATATTGTACTTAACTATAGTTCAGTGGCTATCACATATACACACATGACTGAGGGAAAAACAAAACAAGGCAATCTTGGAAAAACATTCATGTGAACCCCCCCACTCCCTCCTCAAGAAAAGACAGATTAATCTTATACGCTGATAATGAGCCAGACTGATGAATTTCAACCAGACAGCGTCTTAAATACTGTCTTCCATCCATTCTTATCACATTGTGGCAAAGAACGACATTCAGGAGGAAAAAAAAGACTGATTAAGAGCCTACTTTCAGAAGCTAATGTCCTGCTGTGTGGAAAGAGCTCTCTATGAATCACCCGTTCATCCGCCTCTGACTCCATTTACTCTTCAGAATTCCCTGATGTGCTCGAATTCATACTCCACCCATCCAGACTGTAATGTCCCAACTTGCACACAAGAATACTGTGGGAAACAGTCTCAAAACACCCAGTAAACTTAAGCTAAATGGCCTCTAGTGCTCTTCCTCATCCACAAATCCGATTATTTTATCACAGAAGACAATGAGGTGCGTCAGACACAACTTACCATCAGTAAATCCATACTGACTGTTCCCAGTTACATTCCTTCACATGCTCAGAAAGGTGTCCCAACCAGACCTGACTCATGACTGTCCCCAGGACTGAAGTGGGTCTGACCACCCTGGATTATTCTTTGGGCCTATTTTGAAGACAAGTGATCAGACATGCCCCAGCATCCCTGTGACTTTTCCAAGACGGCCAAGACTCAGCACCATCAGGTCCCACAGGCTCACATGGCTCAAATTCTCTCAAGTAATCACCCACTCTGTTGCCATTTGCTTCTGACTGCTGGTTCCTCTCCGAACCCTGTCTCCTAACACAGGAGCTGGGAGATCTTCCTGCTGAAGAGTCAGGCATAAAAAGCACCAAGCAAGTCTGTGCATCACTCATTCAGCCCCCTCATTCAGCAGTCTTTGTTTAGCCTTTTACTGCTGATGTAGAGGTAGAAGTTATGTCATAATTATCAGGGATGTTACAATAAGAGTTCCCTGAGAGAAAGCAGCTGTTCCCCAATTCAAAGAGAGAAATGCAGACCAACATGGCTGAGTTTGTTCTGTCTGTATTCCAGGATGTCAAAGAAACCACAGGTCTCTTTGCAGAGATGTAAAAATCAACTTGTTGGAGTTGGATGACCCCATTTCTAAAACATGTGGCAAAACAGCCTCCCTTCTCACTGTTGGCCAGGTTGAGTGTATTTAGCAAATGAAGTTAGATCTGTAAAGAGCAAACCTAGGCCCTCCTGAAAATCCCTAAGAAAAGTTTCATGGAGACGCTTGAGCTTTAATTAAGAAGAATCCAAGATGACAGAATAAGGAACTGGGATTTTCACCCAGCTAGATGCCAACTGGCCAGATTGCTCTAGGCATAGAAATGGAGACGCTTTATGAGGACTCCACACTCATGGTTTTTACATATGTATCACCTCAGTGGATCAGACGTGGGGGGGCTGCAGGAGAGAATTTAAAGCTGTTCTAATGCTCCCCTAGAGAAAGGAGAGCCAAGACACGGAAGGCTTGCAGGTTGGGTCACTGCTGCAGGCTCCTGGCACTGAGCAGGCGTCTCATCGTGCCACGCTCCCAGGGCCAGAGCGGCGGCAGCGCCTGCTGTGTCTGGAAGCCAGTACGGAAGTGCCACACAACCAAACAAAAGTACACTTTATCAAACTCCAGAACTCGCAAGTCTCCCCTGCCCCCTTCTGGGAACAACGTGGATTTGAAAACTTCAATATCTATTCTCAACGATAAAACCGTTTACTTGGGCAAGCAACAAAAGGAAAACAAGAAAAAGCTTTTGCCTCAAGCACGAGTCCCCTCAGCAAAGACATGGATATTATTAAGTGTATCTCCTTCAGCAGCAAAGACAGTCTCAAACTGGATTTTCTTCACTTGTACACTGAAGCCACTGACAGAAATTCCTGCCTGCCAGAAAATGGCCGGACAACTCACTACAGCTCAAGTGTTATGACTAAGCTGATTCACTTCTCAGGTCACAATGCAGATGCGCAATGCAGGCTCCCCGTCCTTTACCCCAACAGCTCCACTACTTCCTTCCCCAAAATAAAAAAATAATAAAAAAAAGAAAATAGAGCAACTGCAGCAAAACTCGCACGATAGGCATTAACTGCTCATAAACATTCCCCACAAGTTACGGAAACCACATTCGACTGAGCTGCTGACTGAGATCTGACTTAAGCAAAAATCCCTTTGCAGTGATGTGCCACCCCACGTATCTATGCTGAGATTTTAAATGCAAAAGACAAACAGGTCTCATTAGGGACAGAGAAGAAAAGTTCTCCCACTTGCCTCTTCCTACCACTGCTAACTGTTTATCTGTGCAGTTTTCTGTTTCCCAGTGCTAAAATAAAAAATGTGCTTAAAAAAAAGAGTTGCAGTTTCCTCTTCACCTCCAGAGTGCAGTCCTGCAATACTCTGCTACTCAGGAAACTTAGGCAGATAGCAGACATTCAAACACTTTTCCTTTGTCTCTGCTTTGCAAGAGGGCTACAGAGCAGGAAAGCTAAGCCAAGACCCCATATCCCACTCCCAGCTGTGACAAGGAGAAGGGAATTGGCAAAAGAATGGAGCACAGCTACTGTTAAGCAGCCATTTAGGATCTGTGAAGAAAAACGTTCCCCATTTTGAAGAGACTGACCCTGCAGCAGATCCAGACGCTCTATCCAAAGAGCACATTGTGAGCAATGACATGTTCCGTGCAAAGGGAAGGGAGAGCAAAGTCAGCTGGTAAGGAGCAGAAACTGGCTCCAGTACTCAGGAAGCAGCACAAATGTTTTGTTTCCTAGGAATTAGGACATCTAGATTTAAACCTATCAAGTCTAAGAGCTATGCATCAAAGCCAAACACAAAGTTGCTACAAGGATCCATCACAATCAAGCTAATCTCACCCTTATGGCCTCTGAAAACCAGTGCTTGATTTGGTTCACTTCAAGCTCACTGTAAAGCAGCTTTAGAATTCCTGTGATACACTGTGGGCTGTGACACCACTCTGATCCATCTCCTCCTAAGATCTATACATTGGCCCTTTTTCTGAGCTGAGAATTAATTATATGGAAATGAACAGTTCCAGATAAGGGGATTCCAAGCAATCGGCTCTCTTAACTGAGGACTACAGGATCTCTGCCTTCAAGAAATCCGTGGCAATGCCCATTCAGTACAACTGGTGCTGCTAGAGAACAAGCTTAAGACCCAAACAAGCAAACATTGGTACCACACCCATCCTCTTGCTTGTGGCCAGAAACAAACATCTGCTCAGCCATGGTGTGGGTTCTACCTCTGCCTCTTGCCACCACCAGACCACATCACAGCAGCACTCTGACCTGAGGACAGCAGGTGATACACAAATAGCAGCTCTGAACAAAAGGATTGTCTGCATAAGCTCCACCTACCCCTCCATGGAAGGCAAGGCACCAACTGGCCTCAGGAGAGCTGGAATTTCAGTACCCAAGAGGACTTTAATCTCACATATGCAGGCAGAGATATACCAGGGTACTTCAGCAGCCGCAACAGTGCTCGAGAGCGAACAGAGGGGCACGTGCATCAAAACTTTCTCTCTCCCTGTCTTACTGTGAAGAGAAAGCTGAACAAACATTTTGCCTCAGCTACTTGTCCTTCTCTACACAGGGAAGCTGAAAGCACTTACATTTGGCAGGCCCCAAATGGCACCACGCGGTTTTATCGGAGAGCACAGCTTCTGTCTGAGCACTGGTAAAACACTTAAAGCCAGGAGAAGCGCAGCAATTCTTTTGTCTCTCTACTGAAGCCTAACGGGTCAGCAAAGTGCTCAGTTGATTTTATTAACAAATTCTTTAGACAGTCATATTCTACCTGAGGTTATCCAAATGAAAAACAGAACCAGGAACAGGCCACTGGCTTTGGTGCTTCCACTGAATGTTTCAATGATCTTGGTGAAACCATGCAGTCCTGGTGTACTTCAGCCAGTAGCAAAACAGCTTTTCAGAAAGGCACAGTTTATTTGACTGTCCTCTATACTGTTTTGAAAGCCTGCAGTTTGGTGACCATTTCACTTTCCATGACCCCCTTGCACTTCATTTCCATTTGGTCCTACCTGAAAATTAAGCTCTAGAGATTTTAAGAATTTGTGTGCTGGTCCATCAACAACTGAACTGTGTTTTAATACAGACTCCAATTAGGGCACTTCTTTCAAGTGAATGTGGTGCTGTTTGGCTGAAGATCCAAACCCTTGAGCAACTTTTCTGCAGAAACAGAAAAAGACAATCTGGGAGCCTATCAGTCCCACAGAAAGACTTAAGAGCACAGAAGCAAGATTATCCAAACAAACTCTCTGCACCCTGGTAAACAAGTTCTTGTGCCAAAAGCACAAGGAGCAGTTATTATCTAGTGCTTTCTTCTGCTAACATAGTTCCGAGAAATTGATACTCAACAAAATTGGGGCTTTCTTAAGCATCTGAAAAAGGTCAGGGAAATGGAAGACAGTCAGTTGTACAATACTCCACACTATACCAATGCTCAGGACACTACTTAATTTATTGTATGAGAAAAGGGAACAGCAGATGCCCTGCTACGCTGAGTGGACACCGATTCTGGGATAAATACAGCAAGGTTTGTAGGAACGGGTAAAATTTTTTATGACCAACTGATGGCAGATGCCCTCTTCTCCCACTGCATGCCCTTCTAAGCTTTACACTGCCGAGGGAAAAATTAATTCACTGAAAAAGACATAATTTGGGCCCCTACTTTTCCATCTACTCCTCCTTTCTTTGGAAAATGTGCTAGTCACAATGACAAATAAAGCACTCATCACTGTCTACCTTCTCAATACTCCCAGCAAAACAAGCTTTAATTTAAAAGTGTCATTTTATCACTGTAACTGTATCTACATTAAGGGATTCCACTGGCAGAGCTGCACTAGGTAAGGATGTACATGCTGATTAATGCAGCTGTCCCAAGCACTTGTAGCAGGAACGACCTTATGAGCACGTCCACAGGGAGTTAAAGCCACATAATCACATTGCAAATCCATGCCTCCTCCTTGATATCAGTTTAATTCTCCTAAGTAGATGACCCTTAAGGGTCACAGGCAAGAAAACATGAGCTATAACTTCTTCACTTGACACTTGTGATTTTTTTTCCATGAGGACGTACCTTTGTTTCGTACTTTCTTGTATACAGTACATTCTCTTGTATTGTCAACCCACTAAAAAAACCAAACTAAAAACACAAAGAAGGAAACAGAAAAAACTGACCTCTATGTTAGGGGAGAAAAAAAATGAAGTGCAGGTGCTGCAAGAAAGTAAACAATGCCATAAAAAATGCAGGAATAAAGGGTAACATTTTGGTCTTCAAGTTTTGAGAAGAAAATAGCAAAAGTTGTCATTAATATATTTTAGACAAAGACAGTGTACTAAGACTAGTAATAAGTAAGAACAAGTTAAGTAATAGGTAAGAAGAAATTAAAACTAGTAATAAGCAAGAATTAAGCAGAATATATGATACAGTATCTGATGGGACTAGAAGCTAAGGTAGTAATTTCATCTGAAACTAGATAAAATTCTGAAGAGAATTTCATACAAGAATACTCTCAAATCCCTGGTGACATTAAAAAATCCAATATCGCAAAACACATGACACACAACTCAGGGTCATGGAAGGGATTTTGATCTGGGCCTTTTGTTATCCTGTTACTCTCCTGCGGATCAGCTTAACCTGCAAGGCCCTTAATCACTCATACTGGAAATCTTAAAGCTGTTAAAATACTGTGGGCTTGTTTTGTGGCTTGCAGTATGCTCTGGAAGGTAAAGAACAAAGAATTAACAAGAGGCCCAGGCCCTTGTGTGGAAATGAAAGGCAATCTGAACCTGAGGCTATCTTCTCAGGAGACACATGAATTGGTCAGCCAGTCACAGCTTCAAGCCTGGCAAGATGCTACAACGTTTTGAAGGACAAAATCCCAAACCTGGCATTTAAAAACGTCTGCAAGATCATTTTACCTAACCAGGAGCCAGCACAACCATCCTTTGGTGCTGCCTTCTAGCAAACCTCACACTTCAAAGGATTCAAGGTGACTTTGGCTTTGCTAAAGAAAAACCCAAGGAGAAAGGAGTTCATAGATGCCAAAGAAGCAGTCCATGAACACAGTTTACCCTACTTATTTCTCAAGGACCTTCCAAAGCAGCCTTTAATATACCAAATCGTTATTACTCTCCCTATATGCTGACACTGGGCAGCAGGCACCTTGAAATGCTCTACCATAGCCAGCTCTGTTCTGTGGGTTTGAAGCAAGAAACTCCTCCTTTTCTAATGAAGTGAAGGATCAGACAAACAAAGCCTATATTTAACTTCCTGTTCACTGAGGCAGTTGCAAACAAGTCCCTGTAAACACTCTGCAGGTCACAAATTCCCAATATCTTATCTAATTGTTAAGCTGCTGAAGTAGATCTCAAAGCTGTTTCCAACAGCCTTTCTTGAGCGCCACTTACAACAACTGAGGCCACTGGTTATGTAACAGAGCTGTAAAGCCAAAGCCAAAAGGCAATAATTTGTTAACCTGATCTATTGTCAAATGGATTTGCATCTAACTATTAAGTGTAGAAGCTACATATATATAAAAAGTAAACATTTCCTGCCCCATATGCTAAAAAGGCACAGCACACACTCATTCTGAAAGTCACACAGACTACAGTAAGTTTGTTTTTAATCGCAGGTCTCTGTCAAGTGCATAAAAGCTACCTTGGGTTTTCACACTTCCAATTCTTCTAAAGACGCTGGAAGGTCACACTGCAGGTTGGTTTTTGTTTTTTTTTTTTTCTACAAAACAGTCTGCTAAATCACATGTATTCTCACAGCCACAATATATCATGGGCCATCTACAGCTAGGGAAAACAAATTTCCCTTTAATTTTCTCCTCCAGATCAATACAGTGTGATAACAGGTACCAGAAGCGTATCCTCTCAGGCTGAAAGAAACAAAATAACAAGCAGTATGGGTAGGAAATAACACACAGTTCTCTTCTCCGAGAATCATAAGAAAACTGCAAATGACAGGAAACCTGAAACAGAAAGTGCTCTGCACTCAGGCAAGAGTTAAGCTGCCAAGCTCGCTACCCAGGGACACTGACCTTTATCAGAATTCTTAAAAGGTTTTGAAATTTCTTCTGGTTGTCATGTCACAATATGATGAACTCCAAAAACACAGATCCTGGAAACACTTCACAATCTAACTTGTAATCCTTAAATGCCAGGTTTTAGGAAGATATTTTAACTGGAGTGAATAAAGAGCTTGGTTTACATTTGGCTGGTGAATGATATGATACCCTTAACTATTTTAACAAAGAATATTTGAGTCGAGCTGCATTTACAGAGCAGAATTTTAAGAGGACTGTTTTTTGTTATCAGGTGAACCAAACTGCCAACAGGTTCCCTGTGTTCTCAGCTGCTGAAATACACTGGAAGTGTCAATGTTAAAAATGATACATGATGAATGAACAGACCACAGGAACAGAAATATCTGATCTTATTCAACTAAAGCTAAGAATAATTAAGGGGAAAACAGAAACCCCCAAGTGCTGTTACTACAGGAAAAAAAATACCAGTGTGCAGAGCCCCTGAAGAAAACTGAAAATGATTCACACTTCTGCATGGTGCACAACAGTGATACTTCTTCAGACTGACTAAAATAGAGGTTTTTCCTCAGTTCTATAAAAATTAAAGATGCATAAAGCATGTCTGATAATGCTTACTGGTTCAGACTTAGCTTACCTTCAAATTGTAATAAGTGTATTCAGGTCAACACTTGTGGCAAGAACTGTGAAGTATTAAGACCTCAATTACATAAAGAAGATTTATGTCCAATGCCACTTGTACAGCTTAAGAAAACACACAATATTTGGTTCAAATGGAAAATAAAGCAAACCCATTCCGATATTTGCAAAAGTAAGGGGATCTATAATAATTTTGTATAGTGTCACATTAAATCTAAGTAAAACCCACATCTTAAAGATTAACATAATGCAGGTTTTATGATGGGAAGCGTGGGGGTGTTTAAGAAACTATCTAAAAAAACCTGCACATGTAGTGTTTCAACACAAACTGAACTTCAGAGTGCTTTAACAATTCTTTTGGGACAGACTCAAAAGACTGAAGCTCTTTTTATTCCATACGTTTGTTGGATGAGAGTCAATGCCCATGAATCCAACAGGCAGATCTTCCTCAGATCTGCCACACAACACACAGACCAGAGTTTGGAAAAGTGAAATACACCTTCCACCAGGCAGCAAGTGGTATGAGCTCCTTCCAAAGCTCCAGTCCTTCACCAGTTTTATTCACAACCCACAACAGCACTCAAAGCAACGCAAGAGCACCACACCTCATCTTCTGCAAGAGCTCCAGCAATTTCATGGAAGTTACTCTCTGGTTTGATTGAGCCACTGAGTAAGACACAGGACTATGTAGCCCCCAGGCTTCTCTCCCAAATCCTTCTTGCTTTAAATAACTCACTGACATCTGCACTCCCTGGTGCACTGATTTTGGTGTTCAAAGCTGCTTATCGCCTATAGTTAGCTGTAATGAGATCATGACTGCCTCCCCACACGTGCTTAAGCTGCTTAGACAGTACTGTCAAAGGACACAGAACAAACAGCCAGCCCTATCTTCTTGTGCCCTTCCTAAGATTTCTAAACTCACTTTCGGAAATGCTTGACAATACTTCGATACCAACAGCAAACAATGTTAATTGAAATTAAAGATCACGTGATATTTTGCATTAACCCACTCTGGAAGTTAAAAAAATGGGGAAAATGCAGGTCAGAATAGGAAGAAAAAAAAGAAATGTCAGAGCAGAATATATGAGCTATACAGTAAGTAGCCCACCTTTAGATCAGTATTTAAGTCAGCTTTGACAAAGACACAGGAGCATCCCCTGAAGAGAGGGCACCATGTCTCCTCTCCCTACCCCAGGAAGGTAGTTGTGGAGCTCAGCATCTTTGATCATTACCTGTTGCACTTTAAACTAAGAAAGACCATCTGTGTGACACAGCTACTATTTAAACATGCCATGCCTCAATAGAACGAGGTCATCTGAGTCTGCCTCAGTCATGCTTAAACCATAGGTACTACTATCGAGTCATATCTCTGTTGACAAAGAACTGGGAGAAAACAGATATGCTAGACTTTTTTCCAAATTTAGGACAGCACAAAGTAACCTCTTTGAGCCTGGAAGACTATCAAGTCAGCTTTATCAACTTTCAGCAAACCAACCTTACAATAGAAAGGAAAAATAAAAACCAGACAATGATTAGAGTTCTTAAATCATAGTACGGTGATTCAAGTGCAAATGAGCCACCTAAATGGCCAGAATTACTAGAGCGTGAGTGAGCTTCGAAATCTTGGAAGTTTAATTCTTATTACAAAGAACTGACACTGATTTGGTGAATGATTAGGACTGAGCTTTTCACTCTGTGTTAGTGCACTTACCTGGCCATTCCTGCAGTATCCTTAATGATAAGACCATAACTCCCACAAACCATATTTACATATCCTTACTCAAAGGGTAAAATTACAAAGGAAGAGGTAAAAGGCAAGCAGCTTATTTCTCTTTGCATGATATTTAAGGTGGCTGGATATGTATTCTGAGCAAAACAGAAAAGAGTTACCTTAGAGATGTCACCCAAGCTCTTTTGGCTGAGCAGTCACTGGAATATGGACCCAATCTCTCACAATCAAGAGGGAGCAGGACCCCAGAAGCAAGTCAGCCTGCAAGATGTTGTATGGAAATGAGTTAGCAAGTGCTAAATTAGCTCTTATATAGATCTTTACTTGCTCATCAATTCAGAACTTTCGAGAGCATGCTTTCCCTCGAGTCTGGGACCAGAATTCACAGCGAGTTCCTTTCAGGATGCAAACGCTCTCACTCACTGCTCTGGGCTCTGACAGATGTTCTCTACCAAATGTGTCACTGAGGGGCTGAGGGGACACACTGTCCCCAGCTGCCTCAGCCACCCTCAGCTGAAGATCACCAGCCACGGGTGGAGCAGTGCCGGATGCACAACTGTTCCTCACCAGGCCTGGTTCACAAGGCACGGATGGTATTAAGGAAGAAAGGCTGAAGCACAGTATATTAAACCAGGGCAGCTGAACGGGCCCTGCTTAGGCCCCAGCACAAGAGAGGTAGTGTCTGGCAAAGCAGCAGGACAGCTGGTGAAGGAGATAACCTTTCTAACTACAAAAGCTAAATCAGAGACAGCTTATCTATCAGAGCTCTCAAACACGTGTAGTGACATCCTACCAGGGCAGGCACATTCATCTCATAACCTCTTTCACTGCTTTCATCAGATTTGGTTGACACAGATCTTCTAGTAATATAATTATGGCAGCTATGGCTGTGTTGTTTTTTAACAGAAACAACTGCACCCATTATAACTACCGTGGACAGCATTATACAGATGGAGGCACTCTCTAACAGCAAAGCTTATTCCTTTACTCCCAGAGAAGGGGATCAAACATTGTGAATGACACTGACCACATACCGATGGGGTTATGCAAAATAAAAGCTTAAAGAGGCTTGTCTTTTATACACAGTTAATGCCACTCAAAATGCACACAGATGAGCCTACAGAAATAAATCATGGCAAATTACTTGCACCTCAGTACCATCTGCACCGATACATAGGAAGCACAAGCACCCAACACACCAATTAAGAGAACTGCATCTATTAGGAAGTACATCCACCCGAACAGCACACTGGGAAAGCCAAAAATAACAGCTGCTGCCACATCAGAATGGCACAACACTGCGCACAGGCGATGCCTGCAAAACAGAAACCAAGCAGCCACGCACAAACACTTCCTCTTCCTCCCCCACCACCCCTACGACAGCAGCAACAAACCTGATATTAAACACTGGCCAGCATCCTGCTCTGCATTCCTGTCACATCAGGAATAGGAAAGAGGGAGACTGCTAGCTGCTCCTCCATATAGCTGAAGGGTCCCTTCACTTTACAGCACGTCATACAAATACTTGACATGATTCTTGCAGAGGTTTCTGCCGCATTTTTTTTTCTTTCGCTCCTTTTCTCCAGCTCACCCACTTCAGAGCTCGCTAGGGACCCTTTGTACTTACTAGGCTTGTTTTTGATACACTCCTTCCCAAAGACTGGCAAGTCAGAAATAAAAGCAGTTGTTCCTAGGCAAGTCACATATAAGCAAGCAAGCACAGAGCCACGGCTTGACTGGGCTGCCACACACAAACTCTGCAAGTCAAGTCCATATCTAAACCCTGTCCAGCACCAAGACTGACAGTGTGACACTGTCAAATGCAAGAGTAAACAAGTCAGGCTGCAGCCTTCTGTCAATACCGAGTTCTGAGACTATAAATCCCAGCATCAACACTCAGTGCTCACATCTCCAACACATTACAAGCCAATTCCCAATGGGCAGACTGGGGGAATTCACTGACAGCAAGTGAAGTGCCTGGGTTGAACTGCAATAAGCAAGGCCTCTGTCAGATTTTCCATGGCTTCAGTATGTATATTTCAATCACAGATGGAAGAACTCTACCTCCTCTGGAACATGGGCTGTAGATATCCAGCTTCAAACTTAGCACCTGCATTTCTTATCCCAATGGAAAGCACAGTCAGTGCCACTCCATATCTGTCGTACCAGCCAGAACTCACCAGATTCACAACAACCTTCAGAGACTGAGAAATCAGCTAAAAACTGAAATCTGGAAACCTTTTTACAATTATCTGGTGATCCACTGAACCAAAGACACTGTGTCCTGTAAGCAGATGGTCAACAAATAGCTCCAAGCTTGTACTGGGCTCCTCATCTCTCACTAGTCAAGCTCAACAAGGTCACATTTCAGAGTGTGATAATTTTACCCAAATGAATGAGCTCCATATGTGCGGGAGAGAAGGAAAGAAACAAACCAGGCAGCTCGGGTGGGATCAGGAGAGCACAGAACTGTATGATTAAGAAGAAATCATAATGCTTGTTTAGAAGGCTGAGGGCACAAGTACTACTCCAGCCTGGGCACTTTTTGACCTCTGAGTGCTTGTTACTATAACCTTGACTTCTCACCACGTGCAATGCAAGACAGAATAACTTCCAAGTCAGTTGACTTGCACAATCTGTCATGAGAAGGGATCCCAAAGCACATCTAATTTTGTTTTCTATAATATTTTTATAAGAAGGACATGCCCAGTACTGTCAACCTGATGATGAGGCATACAATGATACTATTCACAAAAGCAAGAAATAAGCATGGGCACTACTATTTCATAAATTTTTAAATATATGTAAATATGCACTTTGAAGCTACATGTAACAAAATACATACAGAAAAATACACTGCTGCACTGTTACACACTCACAGTGTTGGTTTCTCTGGACAAGGATAAGACTCCATTTCAGCACCAGCCCCACGCTCCCACTATTTCCCTTGCACCTGCAAAATCATTTAAGCACCCACATCAAGCTGTGGAGAAAAAAACCCTGCCAGTTTGTCTCCAGCTTGATCAACTTTTAAGCCAGGGAACTCAGATTCCCACCTTTACAAGCACCCAGCAGCAAGTCAAGAACCTCCTGTGGGCTGCAGTCTATGCTTACACGAGCTGCAGTGCCTGTGAAGCCACGCACTGAACGTGAAACTGGTGACTGGAAGCAGATCATAAAAACTGTTCCCCCTTCTCATCTAAACACATAATCGTGCTCACTTGCTTTTTTTCTATGCAAGAAACAAATAAAACTGCCACAAGGTGCCCAATGAATAACCAGAGTCCAGAAGAGGGTCCTACCAGCATATCCTACTCTTTCCACCCCTCTGGTCAGCAGAGATTCCTCTGGTAATGACCTCGTACACATCAACGTCCCCCTCAAGGAGCCAAAGACCACTTCTCCTGCTCTCCCAAAAGTCCTTATCAGACAGGAAACAAAGGCAATGCCATGAAAAGGACACTTCAGATCCACCTAACGGGCTCTAACCAGGATGGCATAGGCTGTTCATCCACACACCCGGAAATGGCAGTGCTGAAAAAGCTGGGGAGGGTAAGAAACACCCTCTAAGAAAGAGAAAGAAAAATTTGCATTAGGATAATTTGAAACATTGACAAAACAAGTCTGATGCACTTGAAAGAGCAACCCAATGTTATTTTGCTTTATAGAGCTCACATTTTCATCTTTTCACAACCTACCACTTTCCTTTCCAGCTCCAAAACAAAGCACTTACCTTTGATCAGTGCTAAACTAACCCAGCCACAGAAAAATACTTCTCAATCTCTGCAACAAGAAACTGTTACACAGGATTAGGATGTCCCTAACAGGCCTATTTAGGGGTACAGCGACACCTAATAATTGATATACCTAATTCTTAAACACTTTGAAGCTCCTGATAGGATTTCTGTAAAAATGAAATCAAAGTCTTAGTTCAGTGACATATAACAAGAAAAATATCCAAGAAAATATATAAGAAGGAATTTTTCTGCATCAAAAATCTGACCATACACACATGTCCCTATATCAGCTGCAGGTGACAGTTCACTACAATGAGACCTTCACAAGGCATTACAACATATTATTTTGTGAGACAAGCTATCGACTAAGTTTGCACAGACCTACTGATCACAGAAATATTTAATTAAGAACGAACAGAGACCCAAGCCCACACTGTTCTAGCACCATTCAGCGCTTCATTAGCAAAGGCCAATCGTGGAATCCAGCTTTGGAAGCTCTGAACACCAAGTTAAGCCAGGTGAACCTGAAAGGAGGAAAAGCAGATGGAGCAGAACCACAGCAAGACGGGCTGAAACGAGAAAGGCAGCACATACCAAAACACATCATTGGGAGAAAAAACGGGGGCTAATTCCGAGCTTTAAAATGGAGGGGGATGGAGACTGGGACCAGTTCAAATTCTGAGCAGCTCGAAAATGAACAGGAGTCAGTCCCACCTACCAACCTCTACTTGGAAACCCCAGGGAAGGCTGGTTACGGTCTGACCCTGCAGACCCACGAACAGACCTGCGCTCCGGGTGTCCCCAGGGTGGCACACAGCGCTCCCGGGCCCCCCACCCCTCCCGTGCCGGGGGGCAGCGCGGACGGGCCCCCGGCCCCACCGGCCTCCTCACCATGTTGGTTTCATGTTACCGCCGCGGTCCCCGAGCTCCTTCCTGCGCGCAGCTCCTGCAGAAGGGAAGGAAGGGCACAAAAGGAGGGAAGGCTCGCTGTGCCCGCCGGGCACTGCCCTGCCCCAGCCCCCCGCCCCGGCCGTGCCTCACTCGGGCACTGTTGGATCTCACCCCAGACACACAGGGCCCCCCCGCACCCACCTCAGGGGGCCGCTCATGCATTCCCTGCACCCCCGGGCCCATCCCGGTGCCCTCCTCACCTCGGCTCCTCATGGAGCTCTGTTTCCCCCTTCCCCTCTCCCTTCTCCCCTCACGGGGCCGCGCCCGGTTCTCGCTCCCTCCCCTCACGGCAGTGCGCCCGGCTCACCCCCCCCACCCCGCCTCTCAGCCTGTCCTGTGCCCGCCCGCCGCGGCTCACCGGGGCCGGCGCTGCCCGCCCGGCCGGGACTCCGGGACAGCGGGACGCGGAGCCCCAGCGCCGCCGCTCCCCGCCGCTCGAATCAACAACAAGATGGCGGCGCTCGGGAGGGCGGGGCCCGGCGCTGGCCGTCATAGCAACCGTGCCGTCCAAGGCCCGCCCCGCCGCTCCTCGCGCCAATCCGAGCCCGAGCCCCGCCCCACGGGAGCTTAGCGACATCGCTGATAGGCCGAGTTCGCCGTCGCTCAAGCGCAGGGCGGCCCCGCCCTGTTCCGAGCGCGGACGGCAGCGCACGTTAGGCACACGTGACGCCCGCCAGCGCCCCGCCCCGCCGCGGGCCGCGCCGCCTCATTGGCTGCCCGCGGGGAGGGGGGGGCGCTCGGCCAATGGGCGCGACCCGCGCGCACGGGGGGGCGGGGCCGGGCTGGGCGCGCCCCGCGGCTCCGAGACCCCCGGCAGAGACCCCCGCGTGAGACCCCGAATCCCCGGGCGCTGTGGATCCGAGCTCCCCGCTCTGAGCCCCGAGCCCCGAGCCCCTCCGCCAGAGACCCCCGCTCCGCGCCCCCCGCTCTGAGCCCCGAGCTCCCCACCCTGAGCCCCCCCCGGCTGCCACTCCGAGCCGGGTCTCGCCAGCGGGGCACGCACCTCTCCGGTACAATAAAACATTTTATTCCCCAGCGGTCATCGGTCCCCGTGGTCTCAGGGCGAGAGGGACCCCCCGGCGGAGTCACACTGGTGACCCTTCTCACTGTGAAATTTCACGGCTGGCCTCTGCCCCCCCTCCCTCCCCTTAGTCACCTCCTTCCCAAATTAGTCTCCCCTCTTATCCCGCCAGCGCTTAATTTCCCCGGGAGCTGCCAGGGAGGTGTCCCGTAGCGCCCTCCTTTGAAATTCAAATAGCCAGGTTCCCACCTCTCCCGCTGACTGGCGCCTTCAAAGCTTCCCGCCGCTCCCAGCTCCTGCAGCGTCCCTCTCACCTGCACCCACGCTAATTCACTTTTCCTTCTAATTATCAACCCGTCCCCTCCGCCGACCGGCTGCTCGTCCAACCCGCTTGCGTCCCTGAGCCCTGGAGCAAAGAAGAGCTCGAGGGGGACACTGGGCAAAAGTTTCTCACAATTACCCGTGACTGAGTCTTCTTGCCCCAGATCACCTCTCTGCGGGAGACTGCCCCGGCTGGGTCACATCCACAGGCTATAGAGATGCTGCTGTGACCAGAGGAGACCCTGCCAAAGACCTCAGCACATCTTTCACAGTGCCAACCCCACTGCCATGACTGCTATCCTTGTCCTGGGTCATGCCACTCATATCCCTGACTGGAGATGGCAGTAATGACTCCCACAGCAGGACAGCCACCAGCGGAACTGCCTGGCCACAGCACTCCCTACGGCAATCACAGCAGTGGCTGCAATCTCTGACATCATTTATTAGGTCTGGGGTGGCTCAGGGTCTGGCTGCACTCCATGGGGAGTGGGTTCAGCCACAAAGGATGGGTCTCCTCCTTGAGGGCCACACCAGGTGTCTGCCAGCGCCCAGTGCTGTGCCTGGCACAGCCCACATGGAGCTGTGGGTTGCAGGGAGCCTCTCATCCAGACAAGCCCCTCAGATCCAGCGCCGTGCCCCAGTCACACTGTTGAAGAGATAGTCCCTGCCGGTGCCTGAGATGGAGGCAGCATTCAGCCACTGCCCTGGGGGTCTGGTGCCCATCTCTTGTCTCCAGACCCCTCTGCCCTGGGGGACACAGCCCAAGGCTGTGGGGCCATGGGACAGGGCACTCACGTGGGTCCTGAGCACGGCCATCAAACTGCCCCTGTGTGGAGGAGAGACGGGAGAGGGTGCTGAGGGTCCCAGGGCTCCTCCTGCCTCCTGGGCAGGGCACCCACCCTCACTGCCATGGCACACACTTACCCGGCTGTTGGCATGTGGGTGTCCCTGTTCCTCCTTGCCCCTGCTCTGCTCCACCACATCCCAGGAGCTGAAGAGGGAAGAGGGCAAGAGGAGGGCACAATGTCATTGGTGGGCCCCCGGCCTTGACCCCGAGGGGTGCTGTCAGGAGTGGGTTGCCAGACAGGCTTTGCCCTGCCAGCTGCACCCTGTCGAGCCCATTGTCCACCCACCTGATCATCCCCTTACCCAGTCTGTGTGTCCCCAGGCACAGGAGGGGATTGTGGCAGGGCTGTGCTCCCCCAGGCACCTTTCAGCAGTGCCTGAAGGTGCTGATCTGGTCTGCCACCTCATCCGCTTGTTTCTCCACATGTTTGAGCTCAGAGGACACTGTGCTGGGGGACCTGCAGCCTCAGAGCTGCCCTGGTGCCAGTGCCACCCATAGGGGCTGAGCCAGAGTCTTCTCCCTTTCATGGTCACCACAGCCCCAGTGCCACCAAGCACTGTGCCCCCAATCTCACCAGTGAACGTGGATCCAGCCATGCATCCCCTCAGGGTGGTTATGCCAATGGAGGTGGCTGTTATCCTGCCCGTGTGCGTGCATGTCTCCTCCTTGCCGTGCAGACACTCTGTGCAGGCTGGTCCAGCTCTAGTGTCTCCTTGGTCTCTCTCCTCTGCTGCCTGTCACCCTCATTGATCCTCAGGAGGGGTGTGCAGCCTGCTCACCTCCTCCCTGGAGCTTTCCCTGCCAAGTAGGGCTCACCCCTGCCAAATGGGGGCTCCCCTGGTGAACTGCACTGACCTCAGCCCTGGTGCTGGGACCCAGCCCTGCAGTGGGCAGCAGCACCAGCACTGTGCCATCCCACGCTCTCCACTGCAGAGTTTGTGCCCCAGCATGGCTACCAACATCACTGTCCACTGACCAAATCACTATATTTGCTCCCATGGCTCCCATCAGGGCTGAACCCTCACCCTGAGCAGAGAGGGCTCCCTGGCACAGCAACTCAGAGACCACAGCCAAACGTGGGGTATGTTAAACAGCCCCCATGTGCTGCGTCTCCCTGGCTACCTGCAAAGACACTATGACTACCAATATAACTGCCCTGGCCACGCAGTACTCACCTCTTGCCCAGGAACAGCTTGCCAGGGCCCCGGCTCCTGTGGGAGGAGCAGAGGGCAGACATGAGCCCCTGGTCTTGCTCCCTGTGCCATGCTGTGCTGTGCTGTGGGCTGGGGCTCACCTGCACAGCAGGCTCCAGGCCGTGCAGCCCAGGGTGGCCAGCAGCAGAGTGCCAGAGATGGTCAGCACAGCCACGAACCAGGCTGGCGGGTGCCACACCACCTCCGTCTGCGTGACAACCAGCGGCTCCTTCTGCAGCGTCTGCAGAGGTGGTGGAGTGAGGGGTGGGGGGGTTCAGTGGACCCTGGGGCGCTGCCTGGCCAGTGGGCTCTGCTCACCGTGTGCTGGGTGGTGGTGCTGGGTGGCACTGGAGTGCTCCAGGGGGTGACGTGCACCACCAGTGCCACCACGGTGCTGCGGCGGCGGGCACCAGAGCCACCCCAAACCTCCACCAGTAGTACAAAGGTGCGGGGCTCGACTTGGTCACTGGGGAGATAGACGACGGTGTTCCCCTCCAGCCGAAAGCGCCCATCCTCGTTGCCTGGATGAGAGGATCTGCTCAGTGCCGTGCCGTGGTGAGGGTTGGTTTGTGCCGTGGTTTGGCTGGTCCTCACCTCCAACAATGGTGTATGTCAGCGTGTCACCGTTGGGGCTGCCGTGGCACGCCAGGCGGGTGACAGGCTGCCGGCTGCCTGGAGACCCAGCCGTGATCCGCAGCTCCTGCACCTCAGGGGTGCACACGGGCACCTGGTCCGGCACAGCCTGCCGGGAGCAGGACGTGGTGATGTGACACCCACAGTGCTCGCAACCCCCACAGTTCACCCAAGGGGCCACACTCGCACCTGCAGGCGCACGGACACATCGCACAGGCGGCTGTGCCGCTTTGCCGGGTCCAGGTCGTTGCGGGTGTCTGTCAGCTGCACCACCAGCCTGTAGCTCTTCTGCTGCTGGGAGCCCAGGGGTCCCACCACACGGATCTCACCTGCGGGGTGGTGTGAGCTGAGGGGCACCGGTGGGTGCCACGGGGTGTGGTGGGTGCTGGGGAGGGGGCCAGGTGCTCACCAGTGTGGCTGTCGATGGCGAAGGGCTGTGTGGGGCCGAATTGCCCCTCCAGGCTGTACTCAAGGCTGTCCGGTGGGTAGTCGCGGTCAGTGCCAGCCACACGCCCCACAACACTGCCAAAAGCTGCTGTCTCTGGCACGGTGAAGGTGGCACTGTTGGGGCATGCCGGTCTGAATTCATTCACAGGTGTCACCGTCACAAGCACAGGCACACGGGCTGTGTGGCACACGGCAGCTCAGCCACGCTGGCCACTCCACAGCCCACACTGAGCTGGGCAACATGGACAGTGGCACCAGCCCTGGGGTGGGCACCTCTGGGGCAGCAGGGGAGGAACGTTTCCTTTGTGATCTGCTGGTTTTTGGATCAGGAAAGGGCTTTTCCCTCCTCCCCCATTGCAACCCCTGGGCACACCCCAGTGGGCACTCACTGCTTCGTGGGGGCTGCTCTCCTGCTGTCACCATGATGGTGGCTGTGAACTGAAAGCCCATAGTGGCCACGGCCTCTGAGTCATAGTCCAGGGTGGTGTTCACCTGCCAAGCCAGGATGGGGAGGGTCAGGCAGAGCCAAGATGCTCTGCAAAGCCGGGATGTCCTGCAAAGCCAGGGTGTCCCACAAACTGTGACGCCAGGGGAACAGGAGGGAGCAAGCAGGAAGAATAGGCAGGCCTCGGGGAGCAGGGAGCCCTGAGGAGCCCTGACCCAGGACCTGGCGTGACAGCACATGTCACAGGGTCCCCCCTGTCCCACCAGGCTCCCTAGGGTCTGGGCTTGCCATCTGCCTGGGCACTGCCTGAGGCCCTGCTCACCTTCAGCCGTGGCCCCTCCATGCAGAAGTGGGAGCGGGAAGCGGGGGACCCCTCGAGGGCATAATGCAGACACTCATCAGTGCCAGTAGAGTCGGTGCACCTCAGTGTCACCAGGGTGCTGCCAGGGGACACTGTCTCAGGCACCTGGGACCTGCAGTGGGGCAACCAGCAGCTCAGCTCCTGTCCCCCATGTCCTAGGTGCAGCAGAGCACCCCATGTACCCCCACTGTCCCCCAAACCGTACACGAAGATGGCTGGAACACATCTTGGTGCCCAGCGGTCTGTCCCCTGCACAGTGATGTTGACCATGGCAGTGTCGTGGTCAGCGGGGTGCAGAGTATTGTAAGCCTGGATGAGGAGGTGGGCACAGGCCACCTCCAGCCTGCGGGTGCTGCGGATCTCACCTGTCACTGTGGGTAGGTGAGGAGGCACGGCCTTGCACTGCGCACAGGGACAGGGGCAGGGTGTTCCTGGGGCCCCCAACCCCCTGCTCACCCTCGTCAATGGTGAAGAGCGTGGGTGCCACGGGAGCAAGGATGGCATAGCGGACATTCTCACCACTGGCATGGACCTGTGTGACCACCTTCCAGGGGCCAATGCCCTCTGTTACCGTCACAGACCGGTGTGGCTCGCTGCAGGCAAAGTGGGCAGTGTGGCATGGCCTGGTGCCACCAGCACCCCCCGCCCGGCCCGACCCCACTCACGGAAAGGTGACACGGGGACGGCGCGATGGCAGCACCTCCACCATCACAGCCCCGCTGCAGTTGTTCCCGTGGCGGTCCATCACCTCAATCTCCAACCTGAACGTCTGCAGGGTAGTGCCAGGGCAGCTGTGGGACAGCCCTGAGCGGCACCAGGGATGAGGAAGTGGACGGGGTGGGAATTGAGACAGGGATGGACATGGGAATGAGGACAGTAATGGGGACAGAGACAAGAATAGGGATGGGATGGGGCAAGAGACAGGGAAGAGGAGTGGGACAGGGACAAGAATAGGGCTTGAAGCAGGAACAGAAGTGGGAAGATAGGTGGACATGGAGATGAGTTGAGCTGGAGACTGAAATGGGGACAGGAATAGGGACAGGTACGAGAACCGAGACAGGACTCAAGATGCAGAAGGGGATGGGGACAGAGGTGGAGCACTCCAAGGTCCAGGGAAAGACAAGAGCCCAATGAGAGGAGCAGGATGTGGAGAGCTGCAGGCAGTGCCAGGAGGGGCAAAGCCCAGGCTGCTGACACAGCCTGGGGTTGCAGGTGCCAACCTGAGTGTCCTTGCTGGGGTCAAAACCATTGTCAGGCGCCAGCACCAGGCCCCGGCGGGTGAGCGTGAGAGGCGTGTTGTGGTTTCGGAGCCTGAACTGCAGAGAAGAGGGTGATGGAAACCCCTGTTCCCCTCCTCCACAGCTGACATTCCACTCTTTCCAAGGCTACTCTCGTTTGTGGGGGCTGTAGGCCCCTGGGGAGCTGCCACTCACCGTCAGCCCACCAAGCGGCTGCGGCAGCACCGCATACAGGGGTGTCCGGGGCGCCACATCTGCCAGCACCTGCACCACGTCACCCCCTGGGGCACAGCACGACTGTGGGAGCTTGGTGCCAGCTGGCACCTGCAGCCCCCCTCACCCCACACCTCTGGTTCCTACCCGCACTGGTGAAGGGGGTGTCACAGCGCAGCACCTGTCCCGATGTCACCTGGACAAAGAGCCGCTCTTCCACCTCGTCCTCTCCGGGACAAGCAGCCCGCAGGGTCAGGGTGTACTGATTCACCTGGCGGGCATCGAGCTCCGCACCAGCACGCAGTGTCACCTGCCATGGGGACATGTCACTCAGCAGGGCACCCAGGGCTCCTGCCCCACTCCCTGTTCCCCAGCCGCACCTCTGCCTGGAACATGGTGGCAGATGTGGGGTTGGCACTGATGGCAATGGGGTTGAAGGGGTGGTCGG
>NW_020897809.1:327451-345268 GCF_003984885.1 Neopelma chrysocephalum
CCGGGGGCGGGGCGGGGCCCCGGGGCGGCGGTGCCGGTGCCGGTGCGGGCCGGGCTCACGTTACGGCGGCCCCATTGGCCGGGGCGGGGCGGGGCGGGGCCGCCGGGCAGCGCCGGGAGGCGGCGGGCACGGCCGGGCGCTCCGTCCGCTGCTGCTGCTGCTGCCGCTCCGCCGCCGGCACCGACACCGACAGCACCGGGAGCGGGGCCGGGAGCAGGACCGGGCATGCACAGCGCCCGCCCGGACGAGCTCGGCGCCGACCGGGTGAGTGCCGCCGCGAGCACCGGGACGGGACGGGACCACCGTGCCCGCGCCCCGCCGCCCCACCGAGGCATTGCCGTGACGTCCGGGCGCCGTCGGTGACATCAGCGCCGTGACATCACACGCGAGGCCAAGGCGGCGCGGGGGACGGGGCCGACTGGTGGGACACGAGTGGCGGTGGGGACACGACAGTGTCCAGCTGTCAGGGTGCCAGCGGCACAGTCCCCCCGGAGCTGCCACCCTGCCGCCCAATCTGGGCTGCCCCAAAGGACGGCGGTGACAGGGTGGCCCTTTGGCTCCCCTGGGCCTGCCACATGCCTACCCAGCGCCCAACAGCCGGCTGCCCCTACGTTCCCGGCCAGCGGCGGGACTGGGCAGCTCGGGGCGGTGGCACGTTGCCAGTAGGGCTGGATGAGAGGGTCCCAGCCTGCGGAGAGGGGGACAGGGACCGGAGCGGGGACATGGACTGGGACAGCCCTGCTAGAGGGTCTGTCAGGGACAGGCAGAGGGGACAGGATTATCCGTCCACGGGAGCGATCCCTCCTGCACACTCAGCTTCCCGCGACTCCAGCGCGGAAAGGAAAGCGGACGTAACACCCTGCTTTTGGGTTCAGACAATAGGAATTCAAGAGTGAGGAGCGGCCCGGCTGCGGGAGCCAGGCGGCCCTTCCAGCGCCTGCCTGGCCGCGCTCCGTTCAGCCCTGGCTGCCTCGGCCCCCTGTATTCCGCGGTGTTTGGTGGTCTCTGGCACTGAGCAATGGCCTGGCTGCACCGTGACGTCACCTGGGGTGTCCCCAGCGTGAGGGCACGGTTTGGGTGGGTGGCCCTGCCAACGCACGGGGCGAGTGCCCCACCCCGGCACCCGCGGGTGCCCTGGGGCTGCCGCTGGCCCTGTGCCACCGAGTGGGGTTCTGCCGGAGGGGTGTTCCGGCTGCCTCCCCACCAGGCCGGGAGGACTCCAGGGGCCGGCGGGGGGGCAGTGGAGCACCCGCTCCTACGTGCCGTGGCCCTCTGTCATTTCCCGCAGGCACGGCCGGGGCTGGGTGCCTGCTTGCTCACCCGACATGCCGCTGCACGCCGGCCGGCTCCGCGCAGGAGCCGCAGGAAAGCGGGGCCCGGGGCTGCGGGCAAGACGGGACCTGCACCCGCTCCCCGCACCCTGCTGCGCGCCTATTGCGCCAGCAAAGCCCCCCCGAGCCGGGGCGGGGGGCGCGGGGTGGGATGGGAGGTGGCGGTGCTGGCTGGGGACAGTGGGGACCACTGTGCTGATTGTGCCCTTTCCCTGCAGTGGTGCCGGCGCGAAGCAGGGGCGGCGCCGCGGGCGCACATGCACAGCACGCGGCAGGCCCCGCACCACGCCGGAGGGGCGCCGGGGCCGGCCCCCCGTGCCCCACGCCCCGGCTCGGCGGCGGACTCGGCCTGCAGCCTGGATCCGGGCGGCGAGGAGGAGGACGGGGGGGGCCCGGCCGCCCGCTCCCCCCCGGCCAGCGAGCGCAGCCTGGAGTTCGACTCGGGGTACTCGGAGGCGTCGGGGGGCACGTGGCGGGAGGAGGAGGTGCCCGTGCGGCGCCGGCACCTGCTGCCCTGCCAGCGGGCACACCGGCTCTCCGCCGGCCCCGCCGCCCCGCCGCCCGTCCCCGCCCGCCGTGCCCGCCCCAAATCCACCTCGGACGCCTGCCTGGAGCAGTGGCGGGCCCTGGAGCCCGCCGACACACAGGACTGGACCGTAGCGCTGCTGTCGCAGAGCCGGAACCGGCAGCCCCTGGTGCTGGGCGACAACTGCTTTGCTGACCTGGTGGAGAACTGGATGGACCTGCCCGAGGTGGGCGCCGAGCCGCGGCGCCGAGCCCCCGCCGAGCCCTCCCGCCGGTTGGCCAAGCCCCCCGCCTTCCTGCTCAGCCTCTCGGGCAATGTTCGCCGCAAGCTGGCCAACATGGCCCGGCCCCGGGCGGCCGAGGGTGCCCGGCCAGGGGGCCGCGATGCCACCAAGCGTTTCTCCTGCCCGCTGGGGCTGGGGGGGCAGCCCAAGGGTGCCTGCTTTCACCAGTCCCACAGCAACATCACCCAGCTGGCCACGGACTTCCACCGCTTCACCGCCCTGATGAACAGCCGCAGCCGCCAGCCCATCATCTGCAACGACGTTATCGGCTACATTTAGCCCCGCTGCTGCCGCCCGCACCCCCTCCCTGTAAATAAACCCCGGTTTTGTACGGTGTGGGCACTGCAGCCTTTATCAAGGGGGGTGCCTGTGCCCCGACTCTGGGCAGGGGCAAGAAGGGAGTTTTTGCAACAGTGGTTCCTGCAGCTTTTATTGCGTGGGGCAGGAAGTGCCGGCCCCTTGCTCAAGGTAGGGAGCAGAGGAGAGGAGGACGCTTATCTTCATCCTCAGCATCCTCTCCCTCGCACACATAATGCAGCTCCAGGTCCTGCTGCTGCGGCATCCCGGCACCCTCCAAGATCTCTGATAACCTGTAGCAGGGAAAGGGGGTTTTGGGGACACTGGCTTGCCCTCCAAGGCTGGCTGGGCGCCTGGGGGTGCCTTGGGCCCCTCAGGGGTGTCTGGCCAGGCTGGTGGGACACAGGGGCCGTCAGCAAGGGGCCGGGCAGGGGTCCTGCCACGGGAAGCGCTGCCGGCAGGATGTTTATCCAGCAGCTGGCTGGGAGCTGCACTGCAGCTGGAGCAGCTCAGGATGGAGGGAGAGGGGGCTGAAAGCCCCCGCCCTGGGCAGGATTGGCCCTGGAGCCGGGGACCTACCTCTGTGCCTGTTGCCGAGCCCGTGTCTCTTCATCGTCTCCCTTGTTGTAGAGTACGGTGTCACCGTGCAGGAGCGTGGTCACAGTCCAGCCATGTGTCCTCTGCAAGAGGTGGGTGTCACGATCTGTCCCTGTAACCCCCAGGGTGACCTGATTGGGTGCTGCTGGCACTGGGCTCACCTGCAGCCAGTCCAGCACCTCCTGCACTGTCATTGCCTGCCCGTCTGCGCTGACTGCCCTCATCTCCAGCCGGTCCCAGCAGCTCCATTCACGCCCGCAGTACTGTGAGGGGGAACAAGGGATTGCAGCCAGCACTGGCACCCCGTATCTTGGCTGCCCAACCCCATGGGGCAGAGACTGGTGTGGCATGAGGGCTGGGGGACATCAGGGCAGGCAAAAGGACCGGTCAGGGGACAGGGGGAGAATGGTGGTCCCCTGTGGGAAATGAAGACACAGCTGTCCCACGAGCATTGCTGGTGTCCAGGGGCAGCCAGGGACAGAAATGTCCCCTCAGCACTGCTGAGGTCCAGGGGCAGTTGGGGCCACAACTGTCCCTCCAGCACTGCTGGGGTCCACTGTAGGGGTCGGGGTCGGTGTAGGGCCGGCACTACCCCCAGCCCCAGGCCAGGACGGGCACACAAAGGGCCATTGAAGTGCTGCCCAGCCCCACACAATCACCTCTTCTCAAGCCCGTGGCCCCCCGACCCCAGCTCCAGCCCGAGGAGGCCAGTGCGGCGCCAAGCCCGGGGCCAAGTGCCGGATGCGGCCCCGCACCGTCTGGCAGGGCTGCCCGGCCATCTGCCCTCGCCGCAGGCACTGCCAGCCCTGCCCGCCTGGCCCTGGCCCTGCTCGGGAGGGGTGTTCACACCTGGTCACTCTCCCTCCTGCCTTCTCCTGCCTTCTGCTGCCTTCTCACCTCCGCCTTCTGCTGCCTGCACTTATCCCACCGGGCTGGGAAGGGCTTAACCCCATCCTCACCAGGGCAGTGACTGCCCAGTGAGGAGGGAATGCCATTGCCCATCCCAGCACCCTGAAAACACATCCTTCTGGCCCTGAGAAGCACATGCCTCTGCACTGCCCCAAAGGTGGGCTCCCCAGGCCCCTTTGGGGACACAGGTCACACCAAGTGAGCCTGGGGGACATGTGCTCCCACCACGGCCAAGCAGCTGGGGGTGAAATGTCACGCTGGGTGTCCTCACCATGGGACATGAAGGTGCCAGGTGCTGCTGCAGGGACCTAAGGGCATGGCCAGTCCCAGCAACATCCTCCATCCAGGGACAGTGCCAACCCAGGGGCACCTTGGCCAGGATGGCACAAGGCTGGGCAGCCCACAGGGCACAAGAGAGCTGTGGGGCAGCCGTCAGTCCAAAGTGGTGCTGGAGTCGGCAAGGCAGTGGAGTCGCCTCCCTCCCCCTCTTCCTGCCCCCGGCCCTGGGCCCCCCGGGCCAATCTGGTTCCAATCGGCGCTTCCTGCCGTGCCGGAAGGGCTGCCTTGCACGCCATAAACCCCCAGACAAAGGGGCCTCTATAGCCCAGACGGTCCCAATCTGGGCCTGCCCCCGCCCCCGCTCTCCCTCCCTGGCCCCCCACCGCTGGGACCCCCGGCCCCGCTCCCCCCGGGCGGCCCTTCCCGGCCCGGTGCCAGCTGCTTTCTGGCTGCTGCAGCTGGTTTCCATAAGCCAGATGTGCGCGTCTGCAGCGGACTGCCACCCCTGGCCGTGGGGCTCACGATGGGGCCCGCCGTGGGGCAGCGGGACTGCCTCACCCCATGGGCACCCCAGAGCATCCCGGTTGGGCCCTAAGCTGGGGCGGGTGGGACAGTGGCAGCAGCTCAGTGCTGAGGGGCAGCCATAGGAAGGAGCTGGTTCCCAGCTGTCGGGCAGCGTTCCCGACCCACTATGACACCCGGAACCATTGCTGTAGTGCTACAACCAGGGCTGCCCCTTGCTCCTGGCTCTCCCTGACATTGTCCCACCGCAGATGCCACCAGCCCCTAGGTGTCCCCCACCTGTGCTGCCCCCAGGGAGAGGGCCCTACCCAGTAGGTGGGCGGCGGGGGCGGGATGCGGCGGAGCAGCAGGCAGTTGGACAGGGAGATGTTGCTGTTGCGGTAGCAGCTGAGGTCCTGGCACCCCCACACCAGCTTGTAGACCTCCAAGCACGCCAGCCCAGCCACGGCTGCCGTGGTGGTGATGATGGCAGGCACGATGCGCCCGGCGATCCGCTTGCTCTAAGGAGAGGAGGGGTGTCACCAGCTGCCTCGCCCAGGACAGGGACCCCATGAGCCGCCCCTCTCACCGTCAGCCAGTCGGTGGGGGGGATGCCATAGTTCTCCGCACGCAGGTTGGATGCTGCAGTGATAAAGTCCACGTGGATATCGTTGTCCTGTGGGGAAGAGTGTGGGGACATGAGCATCCTATGGGTACATCAACCCCCCAAGCTGAGCAGGGCCATCTGCCCGGCTTCGGTACCTTCTCAAAGTGGATGGGCTCCATCAGGGGCACTTGCGCCTCCTCATGCCCCACCAGCTCCTGTCTCTGCTGCACCAGGTCCTGGATAAGCTCTGTCACCTGCCTGTGGTCTGGGGGCACAGGGACCCTTGGTGTGGTACCCCTGCACTGTGGCACTGCAAGGGGCACGGCACAGTGCCCCCACTTCGGTCCAGGTCCTGCTGGATGCTGGAGCAGGGAGGAGCAGTTGCAGCCCCACTGCCACCAGGCTGGACTGAGGGACCTGGGGACATGCCTGAGGGGACCAAGGAGTGTGAGGAGCCTCACCTGTGGGCTTCTGTGCCTCCTCCTGCTCCTCCGTGAGGGGGATCTGAAGCCCTTCCTGGGGTGCAGAGGGTGGCAGGACCACACTGTGGAGGATGTCCTGAGCGGCTCTCCGGTCCCTGCATGGTGGCACCCTGTATACTTGGGCAAAGAGGTGGGCAGTGGCCAGGATATAGTCCAGGTGGGTGTCCTGCAGGGCAGAATGGGGCCATGGGACATCTTGCTGGGGTGGTCCCACACAGCCAAAGGCTGCCTGCACTGCCCCGAACTGGTAGAACAGTCTGGCTTTGTCCCAAGGTGGAGATGGAGGAGCCTCTTCTCCTCAGGCCACAGAGCACATGCAGCAGTGCCCTTGCTGACCACGGGACAAGGACAGACCCAGCCCAGGACCTGTCAGCCCTGGACAGACTGTGGCAGATGGAGCACAACCACAGTCCAGCATCCCTGTACCCCTGGCACAGGCTCGGCTCTCCCTCAGCCCACACTGTCCCCGTGAGGGACCCCGCAGCTCTCCCTGCACTCACATTCTCGGGGTTGAATGTCAGCGGATGGGGACAGCTCTTGTCCCCTGTCCAGAAGGGGACACCCGGGCTGGTTTCCTGGAACAGGGAGAGAAGAGTCAGGCCCAGGGATGTGTGCCCCTGGCTACAGCGAGGCGGCTGGAAGGGGTGCAGGGGTGCCAGCCCCATGGGCACTGGGCTCACATGCTCCGGGGGGTAGATGTGCAGCAGCTGGGCGATGGCATCGTGGTAGCGGCTCTGCCAGTGCCGGCGTGCCCAGAGCACACAGTCCCGCCAGTCCCGCGGCCGCTCCCGCAGCCTGTCCCCCACCTGCTCCAGGACCTTCAGGGCCTTCCCCGCTGGCAGCTGCTCCAGGAAAGCTGGGTCTCTGTAAAACCAGGCACTGCTGATGCTGGCCTGAGAGCAATCCCACAGGACACCTGGGTGGGATGCAGCAGTCTGGCATCCTCTCCCCAGCCCCAGCAGTGCCGTGGCAGAGCTGGCAGCTCCTCTCCCGGTGTCACAGCCCCCAAGCCTACTCACTCCATGAACCGGTTGATGTGCTCTGCAGGCAGCTGGAAAAGCCCCTCAAACTCATCACGGGCCCACTGTGGAGGGAGAGTGGGTGTTGAGCACAGGAACCCCTCTCATGGCCCCCAGTCCAAACCCAGTAGGACGAAGAGACTATGGCAGGGCCAGCAGCAGCACTCAGGCTACCAGCAGGAAGCAGCTGGGGCTGTATCCTGCCTGTGGCCCACTGCTGGAGGGGAAACAGGGAAGGAAGACAAAGGTCCCGGTGCCTCCTTGCTGGGTGCTGTGGCCAGGGCGGCTCAGCCTACCTGCAGTGTGTGCTGGATGGTGCGGGGGAAGTACCGCAGGGTGCAGGGGGCAAAGGTGCCATCCCTGGGGGTCCCGCCCGGCTCCAGAGGCTTGGTCAGGTGTGGCACCATGGGCAGCACGTTTCCCCGTGGCCCCTCCGTGCCTGAGTCCACCAGTGGTGTGCGGCATCGGAGGCAGCAGCTCTCCAAGTAGGTGCCTGCAGGGAGCCAGGAATGCTGGGGAGCCAGGGGGCACGTCCAGGGGCTCAGCCCCTTTCCCCTTCCCAGCACTCACGGGCCTCCATTGTGTCCAGGGCGCTGGTGACACCGTCCAGGCGCCGGAAGAAGTCGTCCCCATAGAGTGGCTCGGTGGCAGGTCCCACCTGGTTCTGCTGAGCTGTCACCCTGACGTGGGGGTTCATTCGCTGCACAGCCTTCGCGGCCACCACCGACTTAGGCTCCTACCAGGGCAGAGAGGGGATAGTCAGCACTTCTTCCCCCTGCAGCTCCTGGGACAGCCAAGATGCCCTTCAGAGGGAACTCAGTCCCTGCCTCACGCCACCTCACCGATATATCTGCTGAGCGGTAGAGAAACTGCCGATGGAGGTTGGAGAGGGCAACAGCGTCCATGTCGGTGACGATGAGTTCCCCGCCCGGCCCTGCCGCCAGCCCCATCATGGCAAAGTTTTTCAGCAACTCACAGCCGATGGCGCCGGCTCCCACCTGCCAGGGCAGAGCAGCTGCAGCTCCCCACCTGCTGTTTGGATGCTCCACAGCCTCCCAGCGCTGTGGCCCCTGCCCCAGCTCACCACCAGGTACTTCTGGCGACCCAGCTGCTCCTGGAAGTTGGCCCCGAAGGCGGCGATCTGGCCGTCGTAGCGAGAGCCTCTCTGCCGGGATGAGGAGCCGTGTAAGCGCAGCGGCCACGGCACCCCAGGCACCGGGAGGGGCTGGGCAGGGGGTCTCACCGGAGCACAGTCCACCTCCGTCAGCTGCGCGGCTCCCGCCATCGCCAGGCACTCGAGGGCATCGAAGTACAACCACTGGTCCAGGGGCAGGAACTTCCTAGTGATGGCCTGGGGCGAACGGCCCTGTCAGCTGGTGGCCAGCGCGGTGTTCCCCCCCCCACCCCGCCCCAGCCCTGCTGCCCGTCCCAGCGTCCCCAGGCGGGCAGCAAGTGCCCTCTCGTGGCCACCAAACGCCAGTGAACAGCCGTGGCCGACGGGACCGCAGGGGTGGGACCCCCGCCCCCGCTCACCTTCAGCACCTCCTGGGCTGCCAACGCCCCGACGACGGCGGCCACGGGGCACAGGTCCCCCGCGCTCACGCAGGCAAAGGCGCGCACGATGTCCTCATCCAGGGAACCCTGCTGCGTCCCCAGGCTCCGCGCCAGCTCCAGCACCCGCTCGGCATCCGCCTGCGGGCAGAGGGGTGAGGGGAGCCGGCAGAGGGGTGAGGGGAGCCCCCGGCAGAGTGGTGAGGGGCCGGGAGTTGGGCAGGGGCAGGACAGGGACTCACCAGCACCCGGGGCCGGGGCAGGTGGCCCTGCTCCCTGCGAAATGCATGAAGGGCCCGGAAGGCGATGTGCAGGCTGCGGCTGCGTGGCAGTTCCTCGGGATTTGCCACCTGGATCTTGGGCTCCTCGAGTGCCTGGCACAGGGGCTCCTGCCGGCACAGTGCCGGGGATTGGGTGAGTGCTTCCCCAGGGCCGGGCACGGCACAGCACAGCACAGTGATGCCCCAGCCCAGGCAGCAGCACCCCGGGGCCGAGGGGGACTTACGTAGGAACACTCCTGGGGTTGCCGCACCTCTGAAACCAGGCCCCCGCGGCGGTAGGGTGAGAAGGAGCTGGTATCACCAATTTCCAGCCTGAAGGCATCTGGGGATGAGATGGGCGTGGACATCACGTCAGGGTCACCACCAAGGGCCCAGTGAGGTCCCCAATCCTGAGCCAGGGCAGCCGGGACCCCCCAGGGGTCTCACCCAGCACATGCACAGGGACAGGCTCCCGGTCATTCAGCTCTGTCATCCCCTCCACGCCAGAAAACGTCACCAGGTCACCATCGCAGAACAGGTGGCCGTGGCTGTCCTCTGTCCCCATGTATGTCACCACTCCTGGGTTGCCCTGAGGAGGGGAAGGGATGTGAGGGTGGGGGACTGGTCTAGGGTGGCACAGAGCCAGCAGAGGGGCAGCAGCATTTTGGGGGACCCAGTGGGGGCTGCCCTCTGTTCTACCTGGGAGATGTGCTGCACGGTGGCACACACTGGGTCCCCTTCTGCCGGGTCATCAATGATGAAGTGTTCCCCAAAGTCACAGAACAGCTGCCTGGAGAGGACCGATGGGGCTTTGCTGGAGAAGCTGCCTCGTCAAGCTGCCCCAGCACTGCCAGATCCTGCCTGGGCCAGCAGGATGGGGACTGCAGCACAGGGCTGGGAGCTCTGGGGATAAGGTGACTTGGAGCCAGTGGCAGGGCCCCATGGCAGAGACCCCTTACCCTGCCAGCCCCTTGGCATCGGCCACAATGAAGCAGATGCCCTGAGCATGGCAGAAGTCCCCAACGCGGAGCTGCTCCTCCAGCGGCGACTCAGTCAGCACCACCACCTGTGCCAGGACTATCAGTGGATGTCACCATCCCAAGGGACCCCAGGGCATGGGGACACAGGCTCACCTGGAAGGAGGCGAGGAAGGCCTCCGACAGCTCCCCGGTGTGAGCCTCCACCACCACACCGGGGTTCAGCTCAGCCAGGACTCGCTGGGATGCCTCAGCACGGTTCTGGCCCTCATCGCTCTGCCCCAGGAGGAACTGCAGAGTGGACAGGTGGTGGGGCACCCTGCAGTTTTGGGGTGCAGTCACCACACTGGGGTGCTCCACAGGGCCCTGTCTGCACTGGTGAGGGGGCCTCTGCTGAGGATCCTACCTGTGACAATGAGGGCACCCTGAGCCTTACCAGGACTCCCAACCTGTACCTGTTACTGAGAGCCCCCTCACCCTGTACTCATACCTGCAACAGGGATCCCCCATCTGCATCTGCACCCATTACTGTGACCTCCACCCATACCCATACCTGGTACTGGGACCCCCATGGGTCTGCACTCATACCAAGACCCCTGTCTGTTACCTGTATGTCATGGGGCCTCCATCCAAACTTGTGCCCATTACTGGGAACCCTGCCTGTATCCATTATGGGGATTCCCGTCCATACTTGTACTGAGTACTGGGATCCCCACCTGGGTCTGTACCCATAATCAGGACCCCTGTCTATACTCATATATGTTATGGGGACCCCCATCCATACCTGTAATCAATCACTGTGACGTCCACCCATACCAGTACATATTAGTGGGACCTCTGTCCATACCTGTTACCAGGCTCCCCACCCATATCCGTACCTGCTGCCGGCATTTCCCCTCGTACCTGCTATGAGACCCTCACCTGTGCCTGTACCTGTCACAGTGAACCCACACCTGTACCCATTACCGGGAGCCCCGCCCGGCCCCGCCGGTACCTGGTGGGCGCGGTCGGCCGCGCAGGCGGCGTCGCGATCGTGCAGGACGACGCGCCCAGTCCCCGACAGCACCAGCGCCGTCGCCACCTGCGCTCCGGTCCCGCGGAGCCCCGACACCAGCACCGCCGCACCGGGCAGCCGCCGCGCGCCGCCGCCCAGCACGTACCTGCGGGTAGCGGCGGGGGGTGTCAGCGGGGCCCGGGGGCCGGCAGTGGGGCCTGGGGGCGCGCCGCCCCCGCCCTCCTCCTGCCCCTGCCCCGGTGCCGTTCCAGTGCCATCCCCGTACTCACAACTGCCGCGAGTACCGCGGGTCCCCGTCGCTTCCCGCCATGGCAGCTTCGCCCACCGGGCAGGCCCCGCCCCGGGGAGTGTCATCCCGGAGGCCACGCTCCCCGGTCGCGATAGGGGACTGGCTGGCGGCGGCCACGCCCCCTCGGGTAGCGCCGTCCCCCCGGAGCCCCGCCCGCCCCGTTCCCCGCGGCCACGGCGGCGGTGGCTCCGCCCCCGGGTAGCCCCGCCCTATCTCTAGCCCCGCCCCCGGAGCCCCGCCCGTCCCGTTCCCGCGGCCATGGCGGCGGTGGCGGCGGGCTGGCAGCCGCCGTGGCGGGCGCTGGCGGCGCTGGGCCGGGAGCTGGCGGCCGAGTGGGCGGCGCAGGACGTGCGGGCCGCGCTGTGCCAGCTGCTGCTGCTCTGGCTGGGCCTCAGCCTGCTGGGCGTCCGCCTGGCCTGGCGCGCCTACGGCGGGGCGGTGGCCGCTCTCTGCTACCGCACCGGCCCCGCCGCCCGCCGCTCTCCCGGCTCCGGCACCGCCTCCGGGCCCGCGCCCGCCCGGCCCCGCGCGCACTCCCTGTCCCCCGCCGGCCCGGCCGGACGGAACGGCGCCGCCGAGCGGCACTGCCCGCCCCGGTGAGTCCCGACCGCTACCGGGCCCAAAACCGCTCACCCACCGCGGCCCCGGTCCGGCCCCCTCCGCGCTGCGAGCCCCGCCGCGCCCGGCCAGCGCCGTCCGAGCAACGCCCATCCAGTGCCCCCCAGTGAACGCTCGCTCTCCTGACTGCACCCCTGCACCAGTACAGCCCAGTGAGTGCCCCCATGCCCAGTACGGTCCGAGGGGTCTTCTGGACACCGGCTCAGTGCCCCCAGTCAGCACCCTCCCAAGCTGTACTTCCAGACCAGTGCCCCCACCCAGCTCTGCCCCTAGACCAGTGTCCCCCAGTGAGAGCCCCCTCCAGCTGTGCCTCTAGACAGACCAGTGCCCCCCAGTGAGCATCCCCCCAGCCGCACCCCAGACCAGTAAGCCCCAGTAAGTGCCTTCCCAGCCCTGCCTGCCCTACACAGACAGGCAAGTGCCTGCCCCAGTGCTGGGGTACCATTCTAGGGTGCTTCCCCAGCCCCCCTCACACTGCCCCTCTCTTGCAGGGATGGCCCAGCAGTGGAGCCCACGAAGACGCACCGGGAGTGAGGAGCACCAGGACCGTCGGCTGGGCGCTGCCCACACCATTAAAGTGCTGTGCCCACCCACTGCCCCTTGCTTTGGCGCCGCCGCTGTCATTGCAGAGGAGGCCAGGAGAATGGGACAGGGCATTTATTGGGGCTGGGGCACTGTGCCCATAGCAGGCACTGGCCTCACTTGGCTATGTAGTACTGGGTGGGCACAAAGGGCATCTTGGTGATGAGGGCTGGGTGTTGCTTCTTCCGCACCTCGACAGTGAGCTTGGTGCCTGCCCGGCTGTGCGCTGCCTCCACGTAGCCCATGGCGATGTTCTTGCCCAGGGAGGGCGAGGGGCAGCCGCTGGTCACTGTGCCTGGGACGTGAGGACATGGGGAGGTGAGCAGGGGCTGGCAGCACCACCCTCCCCTGCCATGGCCACAGTTTGGGGCTGTGCCCAACCCAGCCCCACTGCCCCCACCTACCCACAGGCCTGCCCTCGGGGCCCAGGATGGCCATGTGGGGCCGGATGGCGGGTCCCACCGATGTCAGCCCCACACGCTTGCGCCTTGGCTTCTCCTTCACTTGTGCCATGATGACGGCAGCACCGGGGAAGTCCATGGCTGTGCGCCGGCGCTTCCCTGCGGGGCAGAGATGGGTGAGGGTTGGTGATGCCTGCCTGGTCCCCTTGTACTCCCATTGGGAACACCTTGCCTCTCTGCCCAACCCGAGGAGGAGGTGTATGTGGCCCTGACATACCCAAGGTCCACATCAGCCCAGCCTCGGCAGGGGTGATGGTCTCATCGATGTCATTGCCGTAGAGGCAGAGCCCGGCCTCCAGGCGCAGGCTGTCCCTGGCTGCCAGCCCTGCCAGCCACACATCGGGGACATCCAGCAGCTGCTCGGCCAGCTCCACTGCCCGCCCTGAAGGCACCGAGATCTGCAGGGGCACATGGGCAGGGTCAGTGGGGCATGGCCTTCCCCTCCCTCGGTACAGTGGTGGGGGTGCTGGCACAGCTCCCAGGGTACCTCCACGCCATCCTCGCCGGTGTAGCCGCAGCGCGTGACCCGGCAGCCCGGTACACCAAAGACAGTTGTGGAGATGCTATTCATGAAGGAGAGCTTGGCCAGGTCATCCAACAGCCCCGCTTGCAGCACCCGCGCCATGGAGGGACCTGGGGAGGTTGGTGGCTGGGAGATGGCAGTGCCCAGGGAAGGGGGGGAATGTGGGGAGGGCACTGACATCCATTGGGCAAGGACCCAGAGGAGGGCGGGCCCATGTGGGGACCCTGCTACCTTGCAGAGCCAGCAGCGCATTGTCTGACACCTCCACGTGGACGTCACTGCCAGTGGCCTGGAGCTCCTCTGCTCTGCCCTGCCAGGGTGACAGCGGGCTGCTAGCACGGGGGCCAGGCCAGGCCAGTGCCAGCCCCACACATGGCCACGGCCACCTCACCCTGCGCAGCCAGGGCTGTCACCAAAAGGTGGCCAGACTCATTCCCACTGCGTGTCCCCACCGCCCACGAGGCTCGGGCAGCCCCATACCCTGAAGATGGCCAAGTCCTTGTCAGCACAGGCGGCGTTGGACACCACATACAGGTGATCTTCCGACGTGTTGGTGACTATGAGGTCGTCCGTGATGCCGCCCTTCTCGTTTGTGAGCAGCGTCAGGGTGCCCTGTGGGATGCGGCCCTTGGGAGCATGGGCAGGCTGTCTGGTCCCTCCCAGGGCATCCCGGGGACCTCTGACCCCACTGGATGCCCAATGCCTGCCCGGTGCCCTGTACCTGTCCGGGCTTCAGCTCGGCGATGTCCCCCACCACCAGGCTCTCCATGAACCTGACGCGGTCCCGGCCGTACACCAGGGTCTGGAAGGGGCCGGGAGGGGGGTGTGAGGCAGTGCGGGTACCCCCCCACCCCAGCCACCCCCCGACCCCGCTACCTGCAGCATGTGGGTGACGTCGAAGAGGGAGCAGTGCCGGCGGGTGTGCAGGTGTGACTGGAGGTGGCCCTGCTCGTACTGCAGCGGGAGGCTCCAGCCGGCGAACGGCACCATCCGCCCACCGCGGGCCCGGTGCAGGGCATCCAGCGGCGTCTGCTTCAGCCCCTCCGCCGCGGCCCCCCCGGCCCCTCTCCGCGGCGCCGAGCCCGAGGGCCGGCGGGGCAGCGCGGCGCGGCAGCCCGCCCGCAGCATCTTCCTCTTCCTCCTCCCTCCCGGCACGGCTCGGACCGGCCCCGGGGAGCTTGGGACATGGAGTCCGCCCGGCCTCGGCCCCGGCCCCCGCCCCGGCCCGCCCCCGGCACCGCCTCCCCGGGGCCGCCGGGCACGGCCACCCCCATCCCCCAGAGACAGGCAGGCACAGGCAGGGCCAACGTAGCAGCTTTTAGTGGTGACCGAGGTGACCCCCCCAGCACGCCCGCACTCCTCGGTCCCCCCGCACCCCCTTGCAGAGTGGGGTGGGGTCCGGGCTCTGCCCGCGGGACGTGCCCGGGAGAGGCTCACAAGGGGCTCGGGAGCGGTAGCGCTGCTCCTCACTGGCAGACAGCGCAGGGGGAGTCGAGGAATGGGCACAGGGAGGGCTTGGGACCCCCTCGGGGCCGCGGGGTCGACGGCCAAGGCGGGAACACAGGAGTCCACTTGGGCCCCGGGAGCACGGATGGGCACTTCCCTCCAGCTGGCACCAGCAAGTGGCACCGGCAGGCTCAGGTGTAGGAAAGCAGGTTGACATCGTAGCAGCCATCCACCTGGGAAAGAGAGGGGCTGTCGGTGTCTGCACAGCATGGTCACTGCTGGGACACCCCAACCCCACCCCGCTGGGAGCAGCCCCTCCACCCCATGCAGCAAGGCTGGGGTCCCCCTAAGTGGGGTGGGGGACTCACGTCGAAACGCCCGATGCGGGCGGCTGCCTGGCGAGCCCGGATCACCTCTGTCAGCACCCACATTTGCTGGACCTCTGTTGACACCTTCTCTGGGTCGGGGAGCTCCTGGAAAGAAGTGATCACAATGCCGTGGAGAGGGGATGGCTTGAATGGGCTGGGTCACCCCAGGTTGGGGCAGTGGTGTGGCTGCATGGCTATGCTCCCCAGGGAGCTGGGCACTATTGTCCATGCTCCCGACCTGCTGGTGGTTTCCCAACATGGGGTGAGCAGGGCTTCCTTCTCTAGGAAAACAAGCATCTGGGGAAGTGAGTTACCCTGATTGACCCTGATCCCTGGTGCTGTGGTGCCAACACAGCCTACCTGCTGGCAGGTGGCCAGGATGAGGACAGAAAGCCAATCACTGGCTAATGATTAAAAACCTAACCACACAGCCCAGTTTCCCAACAGCCTCCCTATGAAGTGCTCCCTGGGCTCAGGGCCAGAAACCTGGCCCCAGGTGCTGGTTAACCCGGGGACCTTTAGCCAGGTGGGACTGGTGGGCTCAGCAGCAGCTCTCCCAGTTGGGGCACAGCTCTGTGGCATCGGGCTGGTGGGTGCCTTGTGGTGATGCTGGGAATAGCCAAGCCCAGAGCAACCCCTGGCATCTCCCCTGGACTTCCCTTGCCAAGGAGAACATGTTCTAAGCAATTTGGGGTGCTCTCCCCAAACTGTCACACAGCTGGTCAGGGACCAAGGCTCCTGGACCTGCTGGGGCCGGCAGGAGCCTCACTGGTGGTGCAGTATGAGCACCATAGCACCAAAGCCAGGTGGCAGAACTGCCTGGGCTGGTCTGGGTGCTCTGCCACCCTCCTGCAGGTAGCACCTCCAGCTGATTCAGCAGATTCCCATGGGTGAGCCAGCTCAGATCTCAGCCCTGCTCTGCCTGGACTTTGCCCATCGAAGGCCACAGGCCAGGCAGATCTGGCTGGCCAGCTGTAAACACGTGCCGTTGCTGTGATCTCCCTCCGCCTGCATTCTGTCCCCAATGGGATACGTGCTCCCTAGGGCACACCCTCTGCAAAGTGCTGGGGACCAGCCAGGCCGCCCTGTCCCCACACGTTCCACCCACTACTGAGCAATGCTGTGCATCCACCGCTGCCACAGGGACATCCCTGTCCCCATGCATCCTACCTCCTGGCTGAGCCATGCTGCACACCCACTGGTCCCACAGTGACATTTCTGTCCTTGTCCCCACACTTCCCACCTGCTGGGTGAGCAATACTGTGCACCCACCAGCTCCCTTGGGGATGCCCCTGTTCCCATCCCCACATGTCCCACCTGCTACTGAGCAATGCTGCACACCCACTGCTCCCACAGGGATGTCCCTGTTCCCATCCCCACGTGTCCCACCTGCTACTGAGCCTTGCTGTGCACCCACTGCTCCCTTGGGGACGTTCCTGTCCCCAGACTAGAGGGCAGGCACTTCATCATCACCTCAAATCGCACATCCCCGTGGACATATTTTTCTTCTGAACCCTGCAAACTACTTCCAGCACAAGTTGGGTTATTTCAGGGCTCCACAGGTATTCCAGGTGGGAGCCTGGAGCTGACAGGGCAGGGATGGGGCTGGCAGCTCCCCGAGGGATGCTCCCAGTTTGCACCCCACACAGGTCCCTCCTTCCCCCCAGTACCTCAGCAGGGATCACTCACCCCATGCAGGCTGGCTGGCTGCTCCGGAGGGGTCAGCTGGGAGAGCCAGGAGGGGAAATCCTTCTGGGGGCTCTGAAACAGATCCAGAGGGTCACACAAAGATGTCCCCAGTCCCACCTTTATCCCTCACACTGTGCAGTGTGCTGGGGTTTGGAGCCCACCCGTAGTGATATTGCTATGGATGTTGTGTCACTTTTCCATCACCAAAGGGAATTTTGTGTTTGGAGTGGTTGTTTGCAACCTGTAACTTGATGCAGCAGCCTCCAGCTCCATCCTGCTGCTCAAACAACCACCTCTGACAGCGCAGTCCCTTCCCCAGTATCCTTCGAGAACAAGGGGACCCAAGTGCCCCAGTGAAGGACTCGGACCCATGCTCCTGTGTGTGCTCCCTGGAGCTGTGCGGAGCAATGCCAGGCACAGGGCTGGGGATAGTGGCTTGTCCTGGCCCCCTGCCCACGCCTGGCAGTGGGGCAGCACCAGCATCCGCTCACCTTCTGTCCAGGGGGGAAAATCTGCAGCTCCTCGATGGTGAAGTGGAGCCAGACTGGGGAGGGCTGTCGCAGGATGAACCGCATGGCTGTCACCTGGTCCACATCACACAGCATCTGTGGGGCAAGGGCCAGGGAGTGTCACCACAGGGGCTGGTGCTGATCAGGGGCAGCTTTTGGGGTATTCTCCAGAAAACCCCCAACCCACCCCAAACAGAAGGAGCCCGAGGGAAGCATCGCCCTGTGGTGGCTGTCTGGGCTGAGTGGGGCACAGGGACCCTTGCTGCTGAGTGAGGCTGGCAGGGGCAGGACGGCATCGCAGGACCTGCCACTCTGCTGTATGCGTGGTGGTTGGTGGGGCATCAGCACCAGGCCTCCGGGCCCAGGACCCATCCTGGGGCGTGGGTGAAGAGGGGTGAGCCCCAGAGGGGACGGTGATGCCATGGGCACAATCAGTCCGGGCTGACCTGTTGTCGGTGGAGGCAGAAGTAGTCCTGGGAGCCCTCCTCGGTGTGCGGGCAGGGCATCAGGCACAGGTCCCGCAGGCACGTCACCCAGCGCCGGGACCCGCCGGGGCCGGGCCGCTGCACCCGCACGCTCAGGAACGCCGTGTAGAAGTTCCTGAAGACGATCTCCTGCACCTGCGGGACCAGCGGCCTCAGCCCCGCACTGGCACACCCATACCAGGACCGGCACCCTCCCCATACCGGGACCGGCAT
>NW_020897809.1:350268-399866 GCF_003984885.1 Neopelma chrysocephalum
GGGCTGAGCCCGTACAAACTGCTGGCAGCCGCACACCGGTTTGTAAGTCTTTTTTTCTTTAATAAAACAATCGGAGGCTGTATCAAAAATTTAGTAAAAAATTAGATTTGAGAGTGCACTGATTTTTTTCTTTTTACTATTAACTATTCCTGGCGCGTTTTTAATTTTTTTCTTTTTTTTTTTTAATTATTTTTTAAACTTTTTTATCTTTTCCAACAGTGTCCGGGCCAGAGTGCCAGCGTGAGGCCAGCGAGGCCGCTCCTGCACCGCTCCCAAGGAGCAGCCAGGACAGAGAACACACCCCACCGTCGCCAAAACCCCTTCAGGGAGGGGGTTTTACTTAAAAAAGAACTCCCCCCAACCCTGGCGCTCGCTGGGAAACAGAGAAGTTGTGGTGGCACAGGGCTCGGCTCACCCTCCTGTGAGCATCCCCAGCACAGCGCTGCACCCGGCGCTCAGCCACGGGCACCCCAAGCCAGGCTGACCCAACTGATGACTATTTTATGATCCGTGGAAAATTGGATTTCTTTGATTAAAAATAAAATAAAAAACGATAAAAGAATCAAATCCCGAACCAAGAAGCTGGTCCCCCAAAGAGGAGGAGGAGGAGGAGGAGGCGGCTTGCTGTCCTCAAGGGCTCTCCCCTAAACCAGCACCGAGCTCGCCTGCAGCACAGCACTGCTCTCCCCCTCCCCAAAAACATCCCAATTTAGGTAAACAGCAGATTAAATGTAAAAACTTAAACCATTGACTTCAGAAAGTCCCTTGAATTTAATTATTTTTAGGCTACCTTTCATGTTACGTCCTGTAGCTAGACACACGTGAATAGAAAAAACAGTACAGTTAGTGTTAAAGGCAAACAGCGGAGACCCAGAGTGCTACCCCAGTGCTGCCTGCTCCTCCCGACCCAGCCCAACCCGTCCCGACCCCCCCTCCCTGCCCGCCGCCCCGGCCCCGGCCGAAGCCCAGCCGCCAGGAAGGCGTCTTTGAGCCGAGAATATTTTTTCTATGAATAAAATAAAACCAAAGCTTGTTAGGCAAAAATAAAACAAGTGTCCCCCCGAGTCCTGCGAGCGCTCCGGTGCGGCAGGCGCAGCCAGGGAGAGCCTGCTGGGGAGTGGGCTGGGGTTTCGTGTTCCCGGCTGGCGAGGGGGCTGCCGGCCCACAGACAGCACCGGTGTGGAGCTGGAGGCCCCTTCTCCCCCGAGGGCCTCCCGTTCATTAAGGGGGGACGTAGGGCGGTGGGGACCTGTATGGGGTCATGTTCTTCGGGCGGGAGCCTTTCCCCTCCATGGGAGCGGTGAAGGGCGGGGGAGGCTGGTAGGGCGGCGCGTTGGGGTCCTCATCCCGCAGCGGCGTGTACTCCCCGATGGTGTCCTGGTTGAGCGGTGTGGTCTCTGGCATGCTCTGGTTGGGGTACTCTGGGGGGGGGAGTGGGGCTTTCTCCTCCTGGAGGATGAGGGGCATGCTGGAGGACGGCGGAGGTTTGGAGTCGTCCAGCTCGTCGGCAAAGATGATGGGCACGCCTTTCTTTATGAAGGTGGCCTGGTCTTCGATGGTCAGCTTCCCTTTCCTCTTCTTGCGGTAGCAGATCATGGCGATGATGCCGGCCACGAGGAGGATGGCGGCCACCACCACGGCAGGGATGACAGTGTGCAGGTACACGTCGTCCTCGCTGCTCTTCTCAGGGTCTTTGCCTGCCGCCACTGTTGGCGTTGCCTCAGAGATCACCCTGCCGTCCTTGGTGACGGGGACAAACTGGATGTTCCTGCAGCTGCCGGAGCCGACCACCGACACGTTCAGAGGCTTGAACTCGGGCTGCAGGACATTGGAGAAAGCTGGGCTCGGCCTCCCAGAGTCATCAGCAATTTTTTTGCTCAAAATCCGGATCTGCTCCCGAGGGCAGGGCTCCAGGGGCAGCGTGTTGTTAGTCCACTCCACGACAATGGAGCCTTTGGCAATGTCCTGCACCGTAATGGTGCTGCTGTTCCTGTCACCAAATGCCAGAGCCAGCTTCTTCACCAGCATGATCTTCTTATGGATGTCGTTTACCACTGCATTGTGGTCCCCTTCCAGCCTGGCCTTGAACTTCACTGGAGACTTGTCCCCGTGCGGGCGTTTGTGGACATGGATTTCGAAAGCATCCACGGCGAAAAGCCCGCCCTTGTCAGTGGCGTACATGAAGTACTCGTGCTTCCCGATGTGGTTGCGGTCTGGCATGCCGTACATGAGCTGGCTGGTGCTGTTGAACTGCACCCACGAATTCTCCTCAATCATCTGCTGCTCCTTCAGCTTCAAGGTCAGCTGCAGCTTGTCGGTGGTGGTGTCTTCCTTGTCGTAGAAGGTATCTGACGGTATCTTAACCTCGAAGTAAGTTCCCTCCCATGCGTCGACCCTGTCGATGTGGTTCGTCAGCTTGGGTGGCTCATTTGGCTCCCAGGGCCGGGGGAGCCCGCTCGCTGTGGTGCGCACGCGGGACGGTGGGGAGGCTGTTGTCAGCTTGGAGATGGGGGATCTGGTTGTGCTGGGAGGCTTTGTTGGACGGGGAGTTTTGGGCCTTCGAGTAGGTCTTCGTGTTATCGCCGTGGAGGAATCTGTCGTGGATGGCGTGCCTGGCCTCAGAGTGGAGACTCTTGGCTTTTTGGTGGTAGTTGAGGGCGGCGTGATCACGGCCGTGGGCTCTACATACCCGGGCATCGTGGGGCGAATTGGCACAGAGGCCGTGCCTGTGCCTTCTGCTACCCTGGTTGGCTGGATCGGTCCCAGCGTGGGCGTCTGAACGATGGGGCCCCTGGTTCTGATGGTGACCGTGGGTTTCCTCGGCAGGGGAATGGGCTCCCGGACAGGGGGTGCCGTTGTCTCTGTGGGAGGCGCGATGGCAGGCGATGTCGGGGTGGGGACAATTCTGGTGGGCGGTTCTTGTGCGGCAGTGGTGGGCGGCCCGATGGCAGTCAAAGGCGTAGGGGTGGCATTGATCTGCCGCCGCATCCTCTTTGGGAGGTGAGGTTTCTTGTTAGCAATGTGCCAGCCAACAACAGGGTACCCAAGGTGGGCAGACATGGTTCCTTCCTTAGCTGGAGCCTCCACCTTGCTGATGTTGGGAACACTGTTTTGGCTCAGAGAACATCCCAGTTTCCACGAGAGTAAGGCCCCATTTTCCACCACCTTCTTTGCATTTCCCGGTCCAGCCATGAAGGCCGACATGTCAAAGAGTCTGTTATTTACAACAGGAACCAACTTCATGTTATGAAGTTCCACCTCTGAGAAGCTTCTCATTCTGTTTAAGAGTTCAATCCTCTGCTTTGGTGTCATTTTTGTCAAGTCGGCATCCAAGATGACAGTCAGGATGGTGACCGGCTCTTCCGAGCCACACACGAACGGTGCTGTGTCACCCGTGTCTTGGACGGCCACTCGCACCGACTGAGGCTCGTTGTGGTCTTCTTGGTGCACCTCAACAGAGAAGACGTTTGTGGTCTGTGGCACATAGCTCCCGTTTGGGAAGTGCTGCAGTGTGGTCACCGAGATGTAGTGGACACCCTTGTCCGTGTCCAGGGGCAGCCCTTCCAGAGAGCTGCTCTCCGCGTTCCAGTGCAACCAAGAAGGCAAGGAGTCCTTCCCAGCTTCGGAGATCTACCAAACAAAAGAAAGATGTTTTTAGAAGTACAGCATTCGGATAGTTTCTAGCAGCAATAATACTTAAAGGATTAAAAAAGTGTAACAACTGGGGAAGGAGCACCCTGGCCAGAGTACGGCGGCCCATGCCGCCTTCTCCACATGGTGGCAAGGACGAGCTCTGCAGGGTGCACTGGTCTCAAAGGGTTTAAGGAGCCACGGGAGGTCGTGAAGTCCCACAAGGACCCCTCGCCTTGCTGTGCAACTACCGCATAAGTGACTCATTTTCTCCAAGGGTGGACGGAGAGTTTACGTCATGGGGACAGTTACAAACTGAGAGTGAAGTTATGCCATACAGCCAAGCTGATCCAACAACAGCCCTCTTCCCACTCCTTCTTCTCCCAGCCCTGCCATCTTCCTCCTTTCCTCACTCCATCACACCCTGCAAGCCCATTGCTCCAGCAGCTCAGCAGAACATATATTTTCTCTGCTAACTTTCAGCTTCTTCCTGCTGTCCCCAGCAGCCAGGCTGAACCGGAGGGACTCGAAGCTGGCAAACTGTGGCTCAGGCCAGCTTTAATCTCAGACTCAGCTTTAAATGAAGGATTTCACTTTTATATAATAACTTGCTCCTGCAAGGGATGGCTTTGTGTCAGAGCATAGGCACCTCAGAACCTCAACGCACTATATACTACCTCTTTTAGGTCAATGGCAACACTTGGCTTTTTTTTTTTTACTCTCCCCTGCCTCAGAGGACTCCCCTTCCTGCCCTGGGTTGTAGCTGAAGGTGGGTACAAAACCTCAAACTCCCCAGCTCCCAGCAGCTGACATCGGTCTGTCTGCCCTGCAGCCGGTTGTCGATCACAAGGCACAGCGGAGCCGCTCGGGCTGCGTGGTGGAAGGGGTGACGCTGCCAGCTCGGTGGGCTGTGACATTTCCCGAGGCTGTAGGTACTCCAGAGCGAGTAACCTGAGCTTTGTAACCTCCCAGGATCAGAGGCATTTGGCAAGTGCCCTGGTTGGGCTTTCCAGAACTCCACAAGGCATCTCCCCTTGACACTGAGAGGAAAGAGGATGCTTTGTGGCCCATGGAGACACGTTCAGCAGCCTGGTTTGAGGCTCTGGGCTCGCTGCAGTCCAACACAGAGCCGTGCTCCAGCTCTCCTCCTGAAAGGATGCTTTAGTTTTCTGCAGCTCCCTAAGGCTCATACATATTTCATAATTTACCCAAATGCAAAGCTGGGTGAGGAACTTCACAAGGAAACCTGCCTGGCAGGAGTGCTCCTGGGTCCAGCAGTGGATGCAGAGCCAGGGCTGGACTCGCCAGACCGCAGGTCCTGCTGGGGAAAGCCCCTGGGATGGACAAAGAGTGATGCCCAGTGCTGTAGGACTGGCAGACCATGAGTCCTGGGTGCCTCTCCCACTCCCTGGCTGCAGGCAGGATTCAGGCAGCACCCCAGGGCTCATCCACATGGTGAGGGTTTCAGCACACTGAAGGGTCTGGATGTGCAGCTCAGCAAGGATAATGTAGGACCTGAACGTCTTTTGGCAAGAGCAGCACAAGAAAGTTTTTGTTCAAGAGCCACAGAGGGTTTCAGCCACGATCACACAGGCAACACCCTCATTCCTCTCCTCTGTGAAGGATCAGCCCTGCTTTCAGCCAGCCTGGACAAGCTGGAGAGCACATCATGAGACACATGCTGGGTACAGTTTCTAGAGCAGAGTTTAAAGCTGTTAGCACAGCTTTAGTTAACTCCTCATCAGCAACATCTCAGAGCAGGGAATTCAGATTCCTGCTTAAAACAGCTGGAGGAAGCTGTCTCGGGGCCACACACCCCAATATATCCCACCTGGACTGAGACGCTGAGACATGAACATCCTTCCACTAGGCCTTGCTGTGTGCCCATGTGTCTGGCAGAGAGCAGGAGGGCTTGGCAGGGCTGTGGTTGCGTGTGCTTCCCCTCTACCTCAAGAACAGGAGCTGCTTTTAGCCCAGCCATCCCAAAGGAAAGGCAGCCCTTCACCTGAGCCGGGCACAGGGAGCCTCCCTCCTGCAGGAACAAAGGACTGAATTGTCCTTCCTTGGCAACTCTTCGGCCAAGAGAGAACAAAGGCAAGGTCTGCTCCTGCCCAGCCACAAGAAGGACTGACCTGCCCTTATGTTCCTTTAAAAAAGTGTCATTTTACCACACCCTCTAAAAACTGAGATGCCAGGACAGTGCCCAGTGCAATCCAGCATTTACAGTAGCAGGAGCTACTCTTTGTCCTCTTGTGCCAAAATTAGCACTAACCTGCCCACTGTGGAGGAGGGAAGGCTGGGCTGGGCGCACATCAGGAACAGAAACATGGGGAGCCAGGACAAAGCCACAGCATTATCGAGGCTTACACAATCAAGAAGAATAAAAACTTTAATAGCAAGTGGTTAAATTCACTCTGAATGTGTAATTTTAGGCTACATTTGGAACAAATCTCCCCCTTCTGTGCACTCTGCAAAAGCCCTTAATTACAGGATCACACACTCTGTGCAGCTTTCCTGGGAACCAGGGTTTTCTGGTGCTCCCCCTTCCCTGGGCATGGGGCATGACTTGAGGAGGCAACTGTACAAGCAGCGTTACTTTACCTAATCTCCAGATACAAGATGATTCTCCCTTCAGTCATGTTTGTTCCTACATTGACAACCAAACTCACTTCAGAAAGGTGGCCCCGACCCCACATGCAGAAAAGACAGTGAGGAAGGCATAGGCCAGTCTGAGTATTCCTGCTTGGAAAACCATTTTTAACCTACAGTTTACATTTAGGGCCATGCTAGAAAATGAAGCTGCAGCCAGATAGATTCACACCAAAAACTAGGCTCTCCTGAAAAACAAAAACAGGCCAGGCAATCACCGACTGGGACGACTTGTTCTAGCAGGGATGCGACAGTTGCAAAACATTTATAAACCCACTTAAACTTGATTTAAAAAGAGCTGAGCTAGTTCAGCTGCATTCAGCCTGCAAGGAGATGTGGACTGTTTCTAAGGGCTCTGCAAGAGGTGATTAAGAAAATCAAATTTATGTGGATTATGCCTATGAAGTCCATGAAGATACCTGTGTGTCCCCTGGGAAATCTTTGGGAAGGCAACAAGTCACAAGTATTCGATGCCTCGGCTCTGCTTTAAACACAACTACTGCCCTGGCAGCAGAATTCATCCATGTTCATAAGGCAAAGGAAGAGCCCAGAAAGATTAGAGTAGATAATCAAAGCTGTTATCAGGCTGGATAAAAATACTTGTTCCTAAACAAACACGGACTAGCAGAGCCCCCGGTGTGGGTCTGTCCTGGTCATAATCACTGCTGTGTTTGTGTTGGTGCAAAACTGGGAGCAGGGAGACCTGGACTCTGTTCTAGCAATGTTTCCTTCAAATATTGCTTCAAAGGGTATTTGTTAAAGCTACACAGAGTTAATGATTTCGGATCTCTACTTTTCATGTTAAAAGTTTCCCAGTTTTCTATGTATGCAATAAGTATCAGCCTTAAGCCCTGCCATTTCCCCCAAGGGGTCTGGTTTCAAAATAACTCTTCCGTTGCTCAATTTAAAAAAAAAAAAAAAGCTGTCTTTGTTTTCCAATTATTTGAGAAAATTATAAATGAATGCTTATCTGCTAGAGATTACACAAATCTGGCAGTGTATTGAAGACCATTAAAAAATAAGCCATGATTTTGATTTTAAATACATACAGTGGTCTGGCGGGTTTTGAAGACCTTGTTCACAAAATCCTTTCAGATAGACGTGGCCTGTTATTTTTAGGCCAGCCAAGAGCAGTCAGCTCATGACAGAAGATAGCTCAGTTTGATCTGTTTTTTTAAACTTGAATCTTAAAGCCCTGTAGCCAACAAGACAAAGATAAGCAAAGGAGCAGTGAGCAAAACTGCTGCCTCGGAGGGAATTCAGGCAAAAACCGCATTCTTTCCTACAAGAGTGCCCTCTAATCCTCCAGGTATTCAGTCCTCCTCCTCCTCCTCACAATGAATCCTCCAAAAAGGAGGCAGTGAGTGCTTTGCCAGGAGACAGGTACTGTAGGATCCTGCCACAAGTCTCCCTTTGGCACACCACTATTAAATCCTCCCAGCCCTGGAAATATCCGACGGGATCTCCCATGTCTGTGCTGCCAGACCCTCCCGTGAGCATCAGCAGCTGGGACTCGTCCTAAAAAACCCCTGACTGCTTTTGGGCAGAGTGAGCATGGACAGTCCTGCAGCTCTGCCAGATCTCCCGCTGGCCCCTTCCCCTCCCCATGTCCAGCTGCTGCTGAGAGACAGACCCCATGCCAGGGATTTCATCTGGGGTGTAATTACCAATGACAATTTACTGTAGCCAGACTCCTTCAGCATCACCCCCACACACATGGCCAGCAAGGAGGAACACGCTGGCTGAGCCCTCTCCACCCGAACAGAAGGCGAGCTGAGCCGACTGACCCAGACAGTGCCACACCAAGTCTGCAGGCTCAGGCTTCTGCAAGCAATTAACCAGCAGGCAGGGGAAGAAAATGGAAATTCAAATGCAATTCAAATGCAAATATAACTGCAGAGAAAGATCAAGCCTAAGCTGTTTGCCTAAGCCCAAGCTTCATCTTAACCCCCTGCTAATGCCACTGCACCGGCAGTGTTGGCAGCAGAAGCAACACAGAGTTTCAGCCTCGAATAGGATCCATGGCCAGGCAGATTCCTGCTGCCTTGTCCCACACAAATGGGGGTAGAGACACCGCTTTCAGATCCACCCCAGTGCTGCTGGAACTGTGGGCACTGCAATGTCTGAGGGTCCATCATGCGCATTCCTCTTCTTACCTGACACAGGCTGCACTGGTGCCTGCAGACATGGGGCTCAGCTCTCCACACACCACAGCCCCAGATAGATCCCAGGGTGGCAGAAGCTGCTACACTGGATCAGGGAATGTGACCGTGCGAGGCAGGAGCTGGGCAACCCTCAGACCACAACAGCTGCCAGAGCCTGCCAGAGTTCAAAAAGCGTTTGGACAATGCTCTCAGGCACATGGTGTGATTCTTGGGGCTGTCCTGTGCAGGGCCAGCAGTTGGACTTGATGGTCCTTGTGGGTCCCTTCCAGCTCAGGATATTCTATGATTCTATGCTGTGAGTCTTTGGCCCCAAGGAACAGCCTTGCCAGGAAGGCTGGCCTGTGTGCATCCAGGAGATGATGTATGAAGGAGCCTCCAACATTACACCCTGCTCCTTTCCTCAAATACAACAGAACTCTAAACTAGGACATCAGACAGACCGTGCCTAGAAACATAAGGCCCAGAAAACAGTGGTGCAAGGAGAGAGTGCACCTCTCAGAGCCTTCTGCTCACTGGGCACAGCTATGGTGTTGCTGCATCTGCACTATGGGAAAGCTCAGGCTGGAGAAAGGAACATTGCGTGCACTGGGCACAGAGAGCAGGGAGGAATTGCAGCACAAGTGCTTCCCCAGGGAGGGGACTGCAATACCTACCAGGGTGTTTGGGTGTTCTCAGCAGACACTGCTCCTCTGAGCTGCTGTGTGCCTCGGACAAAAGGCCCAGGAACTCATGGACAAAAACAAGCTGCTCCAGGACATTTCATGCAGATGCACCTACCCCTGGAAGTCTAAAAACAGCCCAGAGACTTCACTGGCCCTCAGAAGTACGTCAGACTCGGCGACCCAAGCCTTCATTACCAGCAGGAGCTCACCATCTCTGTTCAGAGACTGGAAGCTAGATGGGGACAGCTGGTAATTGGTGCTTCCTTTGTGCACAGGTAGGTCAGGATGGTTGAACTAACCCCACATTTAGGCTGGTCCCAGCCAAAGCCCAGCAAAGCTCTTCCTGCATGTCTCCATGCACTAAAGCTGTTGTTTTAGGGAAAAAAAAAAATCAAACCTTTCAGCTCAGAAAACTGAGCTAAGGGAGAACAAGGCTTCCAGAGGCCACATCAGCAGTCCTGGCCCTCAACTTCAAATTCAAACTTCAGCCTCTGAAGGACCAGGCAGCACAACTACTTGAAGTAGCTGCTCTGCTTTTACATGCTCATGAAAACCTGAGGAGAATTTTGCATGTCTGCTGCTAATCTACATTTTCCAGCCATCCACACACAGAAAGCAGCCGCCCTCCTTCGCTGTGGACACAGCCTGCCTTGCCCCACGAGCTGGGCTTTGTCCGACCAACTCCTTTAGGGTCAGTAAAATGGCTCCGCAGCGGCGCAGGCTGAGCGGCTACGCCCAGCTCATGCCACCCTCGCATACTCCTGCCATGACGGCTCCTTTTCCAGATGCGCCTCTGTGTTGGCTATAAGGACACTATTCAGCGTCCCACTCTGGCTGGGCAAGGGAACACAACAGCTGTTTCACTGGGAGGTCACTACAAAACATTGAGTGTCCCAAGAAATCCTCCTTTCATCGGTCCATGCAAGCAGCTTGGAAGGATTTGTTTAGCCTTATTGTTGGAGCGGGAAGGCGCAGCCCACCCGCGCCAGGGCTGGGGTCAGCACCGGCTGCCCACACCCCGCTTTCTCCCTTGGCTGGGGGGTGAGCACGGGGCAGGAAAAGCCTTAAACGGCTAAAAAAAAAAAAAAAAAGTTCAGTTGGGCTCTTCTTTCAGCGCAACTTTTTGTAAGTGAAAGGCCAAAGGGAAGCAAAAATACCACAAAGCAGGGATGCCAAGTGCTGGGGGTTTAGTGCTGCCACCGCACAGCTAACCAGCCCTGGCAATTTATTCCTGCCATCAGCAGATTGCTGGAAAGCTGGCTTTCAAGAGCACAGTAAGGAAAGGCAGACCGGATCCCGCAGTCTCAGGTCTGCTCCTTCACAGAATTCTCATTACCGTTGCATCCTCTGGATGCTCAGAGCAACAACCTGTAAGAGTAGGACAAAACAAGGAACTTCCCAGCCCGTCTGAAAATCCAGTTTATAATTAGATCGAGTCACATTTTCCACTCCTCCAAATTCAGAGCTTGTTACTAAGCACGCACTAAAAATGCCAAATTCCCTGACTCTCTCTCACTGCAGGAAAAAGATAAGCATCCCCCTAAGCCTCCCCACAGAAATCTTATCAGTTCATCTTATTGCTCAGATTGCAGTGTGGCAGCTAAGCAAAGCCCTGCTCAAGTCCTCCTTTGCCTGGACCTGTTCCAGGCACTGTCATTTATCCCTGTGTGCTCCCCTGTAAATAGCGGCTGTTGCTACAACCCCCAGTTAGTCCAAGAAAACCACTGACCCCAGGGAGGAGGTGAAGCTCAAATGCTTTGACACAGAGAGCCTTTTAAGATACCCAACTTAATGACACAGCCCCTCGGGAGCGCTCTTCGCTTCTCCTCTTCCTTTGAGAAATGCCACTTTAATAAATTTCACATTCAGTTAAAGTGCTTTGAAATAAAGATCACTGCAAGAGGAAAAAAAAAATCAGTATTTTGTGGTTTTCTTCCCTGAAAGCAAGTATGTCCTGGCACTGCAGGCTGGCTGCCAACATCCAGCCCTTCACTTTGGGGTCAGAGCAGGGTTGAGGTGAACTGCACAGCCCTGACAGCAGATACCCATGTCAGGACTCCTGCAACCCAATCCCTGTGGATCCTGTTTATAAATCAGGGTCTCTGACGTCTGATGAGAGCAGAGCTATTTGATAAAAGCCACTTCAACAGACAGCATACAGAACAACCACTGGAAAATTAGGCTCCTGCTTGGAAAGTTTAGTGGTGGACTTGGCAGTGCTGGGTTAATGGTTAGACTCAATGATCTAAAAGGTCTTTTCCAACCTAAACATTCAATGACAGCAAGACTCCTTTTTTCCCAGATGGATATCCAGTACTCTGATAACCTCCAAACCTGCTCCATAGCTGCCCTGAAAGTCAGCTGAGTGAGTGAATTCAGTTGTTCTAATCACTTTGCCAGCAGCTATGTTTGCTCACAGCAAGAGGTTCTTGGGGCCTCTGCTACGTGTTTTACGTGTTTTCCCAACAAAGCGCTGGTGAGACCGTGCACTTCAAATCCCAAAATAATCAGGGGCCGAGACACAGCTGGGAATGGTGAGCCTTAGCTGTGCTCACCTGAACTCCTTGGCATCGGCTACGAACCCACAGTAGACCCGTTCCGTGGGATCTGCCCCACACCAAACACCACCAGCCTGAAGACAGGTCAGCAGCTTTACCTGATCTTCGAGGAAGACACAGCAAATCTGCTCTGGCAGGGATGTGTCTTGGGAAGCAGTGCACAGCAGGAGCTTCTCTCCTTCCAGCATACTTTACAGATCCATCTTTAAATAAAAGCCATTTAATTGCATGCCTTTATGTACTGTGGGCATATGCATTTAGGATATCAGAGACCATGCAAGGGCTTGATTCCTTGTGGGTACTGTATCCTTGTGGGGATATTGTGTCTTGGCTGGTGGGATAAGAGGACAGTCAGGCTTACTGTCCCCATCCCAAATCATGCACCTCGCCTGACATCCTCTTCTAGGACCTCAACAACGGGAAGCAGCAAAAACTACAGACCTGGATATTTCAGCTGATGGGCAGATGTCCAAACCAAAGCAAAGCAGACGTGGAAAAGCAAATGATCGGAGGATATATCAAACAAGTTTATTCATAGAAGAGAAAAGGAAGTTTTGATGCTTTTATAGGAGGTTCTGGTAAAATTTCATCTAGAGTGTTTTGTATAGCTGTGGTCATGCAAACAAAGAAAAATAAATTCAAGCTGTAGGAGGTGCAGAAGACAGCTGCAAAGCTGAGGGGAGGGAAAGAAAGCTTATTTTATGAGAAAAAACTAAAGAGGTTGGCTTGTTTAACCTAATAAAATCAAGACAGGGAATATGCCTGTCACCTATAAATACATAAAGGAAGTAAATATTATGAAGGTAGAACCGATTTAAGCTAAAGGGCAGCACACATAAATATTTCTAGCCAGTCCTAAATTTAGGCTAGAAGCTGCATTTTTAATCAGAGCAGCCAAGTTCTGGAGCAGCTTCAAATGGAAGTGGAAGGAACAGGAAATCCAGCTGGTCTTTGACCTGAGCATGATCTGTTCTTTGACAGGACACAGCTGAGAGGTAACAGGTCAGACTCCACACAGTCCTCAGTGCAAATGGGGTAAGGAGTTGATGACTGGTGAGGGTATCAGCACCAATGCCCATGGTTATCCTGTCCCAACCAGCATCTGCCAGGAGCCAGTGGGAACCTGCACACCCACTACCCGTCTGCATGGCAAGGGGGCTGTATGACACGGGGAAACTGGGTGTTTTAATCCAAACCTCGCAAAAATGCCAATGTTTTGGTGCCAAACATGGCAGAAAGGGCTGCAAGGTGCCTTTTGGGAAGGCACAGCAAGGAGTTTTAATTTCCTAGACACCTTCAGACAGCCAGAGAGCAATCTCGCGGCGAGAAGCCTTGCTGTAGTGAGGAAGCTTGAGGACAACATCTGGACTGAGCTGCTGCCAAATTCAACAGCTGGAATACCTGCAAGCTGCAGCTGCCCTTCAGAGGACACGATAATGCCTGACCAAGGCACCTGCTTGGGAACACAAGGCACAGGGGAAGGGAGTTACCATGGCCACAACGCCTTGCTGGCAGCTGGCTCTCAGCAACGTGGAAGCAAGACTCCAAAATTAAGACACACGGTAGTTTTTCTACTTCTTTTCTGTGCAGCTCGAGCACGTTAGAATAAACTTTCTTTTCTCCTTAACCATAAAATCTCACCTGTTCTCCAGCAGCTTTGGGGGTGGCAGGGAAACACTGGTGATGGCTCCCAGGAGCACATACCTGACTGTGCAGGAGTGCATGCCTGCGGGGCACTCCTCCACCACGCTGCACATGCCTGGCGTTGTTTCCATCCCACAACCAAGTTTGCAGAGAAAAGTATTTTGTCTACAGATGGCTGGAATCTGCTTACAAGCAGCAAGAGGATCTCAGAAGGAGTTTCAAGCCAATCCTAGAAACTATCAAGGGGAATCATCTAGAAATGAAGCAAATCACACCTTCTTCAGTGCTCCTGGGAGTCTGGGGACATCAACTCTCAGCATCTTCTTTTAAATAAAATTATAGCAAATTTCTTCGAAATTTAAGGGGAAAAAGTATAGGCAACCACATCTCATTGTAAACCCTGACCCATCTCAGAGGGCACAGCCCTTATTAGTTTTTAGCAGGGTTTAAGTACATCAGCAAGATCCAGAAGTACTGTGCTTTTACTGCTCCAGCTGAGAAAGGCAAAGCAGCCTGAGAAAAAGACCAGAGCAATTTGCCGTGAAACTTTCCAGTAAAACAAAAATGCACCTCAGCACCCAAAATTGCCTACGCAGTTCTCACTAGCCAGGAATCAAATCCCTGCAGCAAAGGTCAGCTGTGCTCAGCAGCCAACAGGCGTTCCCTGCAAGGAGAGCCCTTCCAGAGACAGCAGCTAAGTGAGAGCCTGCTGCACTTTTAAAATTGATTTCAAGGTGAACAGATGCAAGTTGCACATGGGTAAGCCCAGGGACGAGCGTGAAAATCGCTCCCAGAGTATGCTGAACTACACACAACCAGCAGCTGCTGGTCCTGATCCAGCCCAGTCCATTCCAGGCTCTCCAGGTATGTTGGTGTTATCCAACACACCTCACACCAACACGGCAGAAGTATCGTTTGAAGCCATCAGGTGGGGTGGAAATAATCCATCAGGATTTTCCTGCATCCACTGGAGCTCTGACAGACGACTTTTATGCCAGGAAAAGACGACAGAGGAAGCTGTGGTGTTACACAAACACTGACAGTTATTCTTGCCATCAAAGCAGCTATTAGACAACATTAGAAGAAGCCACTTGGATGCAAAATCCCAAAGCAAAGTTATCATTTCTATAACACGAGATCTTGGGCTCACCACACCTGCCTGGGCTCTGGCAGCCCAGTGCTGTCCAGGTGCCCCGTGCTCCAAACAGGCTGCAGGTAAATCCGGGCAGGGACATCGGTCGTGGTCAACTCAACGTCACCAAGACCAGACCAGCCCCTTCCCCAACTCCTCTGGCCCCTTCCCCAACTCCTTCCATGCCTTCCTCCTCCCTGTCTGACCCTCTGTCAATAACAGCTGCATTCTTTGGATTTTCTGCCCACCCAGCACCCTCACTGAAGCCAGCGGGATCACATCCCGGGATTGGGATAACTGTGTGACAGTACAGAGCTAAACCAAACCTGCCTTCAAGCAGAGGCTGAGCTGTCAAACTTGCCCCTGACTTGCTCTCCATCTCCCTCTGATCTTCCAAGACACTCCAGAAGCTTGTCCTGTTATAATGCTTTCTAAAAATGGATATTTAAAACTTATTTTCAATTTTGTTCTTTGGAAGGTAATTCTGTTTTTTAAGAACAGAATTTTCTGAACTCCACATGATCCAAGCAAACCCTCCCAGGACAGGACTAACGATGAGCACACCTGTGTTCAGACGCATCCCTACCCTCCTCTGGGCTATTCTAACACTCTCCTGCACTCAGGACTGATTCCAAAACTCAGTTTTCAGGTGCCTGCAGTGCCAGCAGTGTGAGGTTTAAGTCAGATAAGGGGAAAGGCTCCCATCTTTCCCAAGAGGACTTAGGGACAAGGTCAGGAGAGACTGTGTCACAGGCAGCCCAGAGCCCCGCTGGCAGGACAGAGTCTGTTTGTCTGGCCATGTTTCATTACCACAGTGAAGCAAACTCCCCAAGCCTGAGCAGCAATCCTAGGGAACCTGTGGCTCCCTGGATCCTGAGGCAACATCTCCTCACAAATGTGCTCATCATTCCAGGGGCAGAGCATCTGAGTTTAAATACAGCCAACAAACCTGATTAGTCATCCCTGAGAACTTTCCTCTCTTTTGTTATAGAGAAAGGAACTTTGCAATGAGGTGAGACTTTATTTTTTAATAAAAATCCTTCTCCCATAGTCCTACAAAACATTAAGGCTGTTTCGCAGCCACCCTCATGACCCAGGTCGATAATGGGGTGACTCACTTGACTCCTGCACGAATATAACTGAAAATGAGCCCTCAGGGAATGGCATTTCTCACCTGGACAACTTCTCCATTGGAAGCAATTAAATCCGTGGGGATGGAGACTCTGAAGTAGCGTCCCACCACCGCAGAGCTGTCCGGTATGCCCACCACAGCCGGCACAGTCTCCCGGAGGTCCGAGAGCACGGAGTGCATGGAGGCCTCCAGCTGGTTTTCCCAGTCCCGAACCACTTCTGCCGGCTCGCTGGGCCAGTGGCAGTGGGCAGAGGCTGCCAGCAGCAGCATGGGGAGCCAAGTCCTCCCCAGGAAAGGGGGTTGCAGTAGGCATCCAACAGTCATTCTTCCCAGGAGCCTCGGCAACGGTGCTCCAGCCAGAAAGGGGATCACAGGGAATCTGCAGGCACGGCAGCACAGGCAGGGGATCCACCAGTCCTTCACAGCAGCCTCATTCTAGGAGTCCTGGGAACCTGGTTAGACATAGGAAACCCAATCAGCACATTAATTATGGTACCCAAGCCAGCCATCCAACAAGCACAGACCTTGCCATGGGCAGAGGATACTGGCCACACAACCCTCTGTGCCTCAGCTTCTGATTTAACTGCAAGCTGCCACTGCCATTAAAGAGAGGAAGAGTTTCTCAGCTCCTCCTCTGATGTACAGCATCTCCAGAGAGACAAGATCCTCCTGCTTTTCCACACACATAGCTGTGTTTCTGCCGTTCTGGAGCCACAGCATCCCGAGACAGTCACAGGTAGGGAGACAGGGCAGATGTAAATGAAGCTGAGATTGAGCACAGTGCTAAGAGCTGACCTCTCAAGGCAAGCTGAAGTCAGGCTGGGACATCAGTGGATTTAAATGCCAGTTACCCGGTAGGAAGGTCCCAAGAAAACCCCAGAACTCCAAAGATGCCATCCTGATGGCTTGATGCATGACAAATGTTTCTGCTCCTCTGACCTACAAGCCTGGTTTTCAAGCCAGGTCTCCTCTCAGGTCCAGCTTTTGGTATTAATGTTTAGACTTGATCAGGGGGCCAGCAGTACACACTCCCAAATCAGACTGGAGTGAGCTATGCACACACCTTGTTCCATGCTGCCATCCAGCTCCCTCCTGCTCGCACAGCTCGTCTGTCCCCTCACTCTGCCAAGACACATCTCCAGCTCTCCCTCTGTTTTTTACTTCTTTCACTTGCTTCCCCCCACTCTCTCTGCTCCCCTGGATCACAGATCTTTCTCTCCTCTGTTCCTTTGGTGCATTATTTCCTTCCCTTCCCTAGCTGCTTCTCCCTCCAGACTGTGTTCAGCCACGGCACACAGTCACAGATCTGTGCCACCATGTTCCTCCTCACAGTCTGCTTGCAGGAGACCAATGGATTCATGGAACAGGACAGAATTGTTTGGGACCCCAAGGAAGCTTTACTGTCCACTCTGGCATTCTAGTTTGCAGCCAGCACAGCCCTCAGTAACTAATCTGCTGTACCAAGGGGGACGGTAGGTTATGAAGGACAGGTGGACAGACACATGAACAAGCAGGTGTTAGTCCCAGGAGCACACAGGACTGGGCTCTTGCAGGCCAGGCACTCATGCCTTGAACCAACTCCTTTTTTCCAGGCTGGAGAGAGAAGTGGCTCCAAATTCCCAGAGCAAACCCAGCCCAACTTCTAACCACTGGCTCCCAGGGCTCTGTGATTTATTTTAGCCTGTTTTGTCTCCGCTGTGTGATGCACATCAGGCTGTCCCAAGAGACCCCGGAGCCAGACCGTGTGGGAAGGGAAATCCCACTGCTTCTCGCCCTTGCAGAGCTCCTGGAGCAACGTGACAGGACTCAGCTGACCTGCTGTGCTGTGGCCAGACAGGGTGTATTGCACCCCCTGGGCTTGCAGAAGCAGGCAGAGGGTTTGCCCATGCAGGCCCCTGAGCCCAAGGCTACCAAAGCAGGCTCTAGGAATAACAGAAGAGGTAAGATGTGGTTGCTCATCCTAAAGCCTGCACTCTAGAGAAGCTGAGGGGCAGCCTGCAAGGACCTGCACCCCTCGATGGGCCTTTCACAACAAACCCCACATGCAGAGGGGTTGACACCTCCCAGCCCAAGGTAACGGGCCCAGGGCACTGCTGGAGCTGGCAAAGAGGCTGTGGGTAGTAGGAATTATGAGCTGAATGTAACCTCTGGCTACAGCATCCACGAGGCAGATATCTGACCTGACCGCTGTCAGTTGTGGAAAACCTGCCTCAAGTGAAAGGCAGAAGAGACAGCAGAGGCAGAATAACATTGCTGGGAACCACAAGACAGATGGGAGGGTGGTTGGTGTGATGGCCAGCGCCACAAGAAAGCCCACTCCCTGCTGCTCCTGTGCTTCCAACTGTCTGAGCTAACTGGGATGGGAATATATCAGACAAAAAAACAGGGAAGTCAAGGCCAGGCTGTCCCAAAGGCAACTGAGCACAGAATCATAGTATATGCTGAGTTGGAAGGGACCCATCAGGATCATCAAGTGCAACTTCTGACCCTGTGCAGGACACCCCAAGAATCACACCATGTACCTGAGAGCGTTGTCCAAATCCTTCTTGAACTCAAGACAGGCTTGGTGCTGCAACCACTTCCCTGGGGAGCCTGTTCCAGTACTCAATCACCCTCTGGGTGAAAAACCACCAGTATGTGGTGGTATTCATCCAGAGTGAGGTGCTTGAGCTGCTTCTCCAGAGGTTCTCATCATGAAGTGGCTGGAGGGTAAGGACAAGTCACACTCCCTACAAGGGCACATCTCTCCTACAAGCTCCCTGTGTGGTCAAAGGAGGATCTGACACACATCAGTTTGTTTTGGATGAACCTAGAGTGACGTCAGCAGGTAAATGACCAGCAGATGTCCGGTGGAGAATATCCAACAGGGCATGTGAAGGAGCTACAGAGATGGAGCACACGTGCAAGAGGTCCTAAGGAGGCCACTGATCATCATAGCAGGAATCAGGGTACTCCCATCCCCACACTGTGCCTTAAAAAGCAGAAAGAACCACCTTCACCCTCCATTCAACCCAGGGATGGCCAATGCAGTGATGACGCTTTGTCCACGAGCTACTTCTCCCAAAGCCTGCTCCTTGGAAAGTCCTGATATGTACGGCAAGTACAGGCAGGATCAGAGTCCTGAAGCCAGGAGAGGAATGTGGCAGCAGCCTCATGGCTGCTGCAGGGTTGAGATGCTATCAGGGAAACATGGCTGCCTCTCACTGCTGCTCTGAGCAGCCACACCCGAGCAGGAGAAGCACCCCAGACACAGACACCCAGCCCACAACCATATGGAGCTGTAAAGATGCCCGGAGAGGTTCAGTACCACATCTTTAGGCCAGTCCCAGCCCCTGCCCTTGCCCTGTCACACTGCTCTGGAGCTCTGCCTGAGTGTGGTGCAGCTCTGTGTTGCTCAGTCAAATGACGTGATCTGGCCTAGGGCGTTTTTGTTGGATGGAGAGGAGTATTTGGGCAGAAAGGAGCTGGTTCTTGATATCTGTGGTGAGCAGAAGAGGAAGATGAAGTCATCACCTATTTCAGAAACACTTATCAGAGCAGGCAACAAACACTGCCCAATACGTGCCCCTCAGCCCAGCAACTGGCCATTAAGTGCTCATGTGACTTTTGCAGGTTACAAAATTCAAGGTTTCTTTTTAGGGGGAACTACAGAAGAACTGGCTCAACATATGGAATTGGAGCGTGGAGGAGTATAGGAAGAATTCAGTAGCTGATAACAAAGAACAAACAGAAGAGGTGAGAACAAACTTGCACCACCACCAAAAAAAAAATCTCTTAACACAGCTCCACCTCACCACACAATGGACAGAAGCTGAAACACTGCCAGCCTCTCACAGTGTGTGCTGAGGAGGAAAGGCAGGGTGGTTCCAGATATCCGTAGAGCTGTACAAGGCACTGCCCTGCAGTGCTGAGATCCACGTGGACTTTCACTGTAAGGCAGAATGCTTTTTGGGATAGGAGGCCCTCTGCCTAAAGCCAGTAGTGCTGCTCTGCAAGTCCACTGGCCAGCAGCACTGTGGGTCTGGATGCAGCTGCAGAACAGTGAACGTTACCTGCAGCAAAGCTGGGGACCTGCCTGGTGCCTCTGCCAAGTTCGAGAGCCCACACCATCTCCCATGGCACTACCAAGGGCACAAGCCTGACAACTTTGTTTAAGACATCATCCCAGCTGTATGTGGAAAAAGTCTGTGTTCTGGACCATTGTCCAGAGGTACAGAGCTTTAGCTCTCTGGAAGCAAAAACCTCAACATTTCACACAAGTTTCCCACAAAATAGGGCCAAAACCCAAACACAGATGGAATTCTGCAGGTACTTTTCTGCTGATCTCTGAGAAGCATCAGGCCATAGAGCTGACTGACTTAGACAGCACTTACCAGTTACAAAGCAAGGCTAGACCACCTTAGCTTCTCTACACGGCACTGTGCTCCTCCTTCCAGCAGGATCTGCACTGCCCAGTTTCGCAGAACAAACACAAAGGTTCAGGTTAGTCCTGAATTTCAGGATGTTTCGTTCCATCTGATCTTCTGAAAGAACTGACTTGCTCTTTATTCTCCTACTTCTGTGAGAGCTCTTTTGGTCTCAAGTTCGAGCCTCCAGAGCATTGGATGAAACATCAAAGTCAGTATCAACATCTGCTACAGTCCTAGTGCTCAGTGCATGTGCCAAGGTTGATTCCTGATCTCCAGTGCCAAACCCCCCATCGCAGAGCCATGGAACTGGGCCTGCTTGGTGATGTTGATATGATCCCGCACTTGATATGATGCTGACTTGTCAAGGCAATGCTGGAGTTTGCTCCTTCTCCAAGCAGCTACAAGGCCTGCTGACATGGTAAGGACGTGCTGTACCTTCATTATCCAGGAATGCTGAACAGTGCAGGCACAAGATGGGACTGAAGGGAAGGACTGAAAGCAGGACAAAGTAGCTACTCCCAGGCACGCATTTTCCCAGACACCTTTCCTTCTGCCCACCGCAGAACCAGGAGCATAGGGCCAGGGGAAGCATCCCAGCGTGGTTGCCCTAGAAATCACTCTTCCTCTGTGGCCGATTACGGCACCACTTCGGCAAGAACCAGTGAAAGTGAAGTCTCCCTCCAGCTGCATCTAATCCAATTGCTCAAGCACACAATCACATCACTGGGCCGTGGTAATTAATCACCACCAGCATATTAATGCTACTGAGCCCCAGCATGCAGGAAGCTCAAGTAACTGTTGTGCAGTACTCGACTCCAGTTAAGAAGGTACTTAGGAGTTAGGATGAATCCCACTTACCTGATTGCTTATTTACCAATATCCTCATTAAAGGAAGCATTAAACAAGTGGCCTTTCTCTAAGGAAGCAAACTCAGACTTGGCTAAGAAGAGCCAGTGCAACTTTCCAGAGCAGGGAAGAGCTTTCTTCTCTGCAAAGATCTCCTGTGCGTGTTTCCACAGGAGGATCTCTGGGCAAGTCCCGTCAACTACCGCGCGCCTGCGTGTCAAGGCAGAGAGCAGCAGAAATGATGAAATCCAGCGTCCCTGGCCAGGCACACAAAGATGGCACTCTGCCGTACGTGCTCCCGGGTCCAAAACACGACAGCAGGCACCCCTGGTGCCAGCCTGGCAGCACAGCCCAGGCAGAGGCGGCTGGTGCTCTGCACACGTCTGCGCTGGGCTGGAGGAGCCTGGGAAGGGGGGCAGGAGGGAGAAACAGCTTGGAGGCAGTGAGTCTGAGCAGAGCAGCCCACCACCAAGTTATGAACTAACAGATAAAGCCTCATCAAGACCAAGAGCATGTTAGCCTGAGATATCATATGGACAAAGAACACTCTGGAGCGTGAAATTTAGGAAACAGTAAGAGTTTTTGTGCCTGCCCCGCTCCGGACGTACCCTGAAACAAAGGCAGCAGCCCTTCCAACAGCCTATGTTACGGGCTATGGGAACTGCTGCAAATGGCTCTGGGGGTTATTTACAGATGACTATTCACAGATGATCCGGGCTTCAGACTCTGCTGTGCCCAGGATAAGTTATGGAAAGGGACGTACAGCAGAGCAGCTACACAGAGATGTACGAGCCACACACAGACTAAGGGCAAGCAGCTGCCTTGAGGGAATGCGTCAGGTGGAGGAAGAAAGATTCACCTTAAACTATCTCCCTGCTCTGCAGCGCTCAGAGTGATGGCATCCTGTCCCGCATGGCACTAACCAGGCACCTGTGGGGATGGTGGCTTTATACCAAGACTGGATGTCTCACTGAAAGACAAGTTCATGTACAAGTTTCTGGCTTAATGCTGCACTCACAGCTGCCTGCTCATAGCCACGTGTGCATCAAAACTAAAGCAGCAGAGATCAGACTGCAAGAGACCTGCCTGACTGGGGAGCTCCAGACCAGTGCTCCTGAGGCTCCAGGAGCCCCTTCCACCCTCTGTCCCCCACAGACATCAACAGCTGGTCACCCCAGACACCATCAGCCCAGGAGGTACCAACCAAGCTGTACTCAATTCTTCACCCTAAAACTGCATTTCAACAGGCTCTAGCACAGCTGTGCCCACCATGTATTGTCACCACACCAAAAGCCCAACAGAAGTGACACCCAACCCAAAGGACATACGCATGAAAGAGCTGCCTTTTTCAGCCTCGTCCCTGTATTTCTGTATTTCTGCATTGCTCATCTCCAGCACATCTGGTGTCAGTAACAGGAAACCCTGACACAGAAAAACAATCTAGGGGGAAAAAACAAACCCAAACAAACTTGAAACAGCCGTGCTAAAAATGTGTGCCGGCCAGGGAAACAAGCAGCACCCTCCTACTGATGGGGAACTCGGCTGTGAACTGTCACCAACTTGTTGCTCTCAGGTCTCAGAGGCAGCTTTGTGACGCTTGTGAAGGAAGTGGTCACAGCCACAGACACCTTGCAGTGGCTTTTATTCTGCTAGAGTAAGCACCGAGATATTTAACTTTCCTGTAGCTGACAGGAAGCTTTCTGCTAACTTCTTTTATCTTTTGCTTGAAAACTACAGTTCTGAGATGGTGAGAAAAGACGCAAAAAGTATAATTTCTCTTTTTTTCCCCTGTATTGCATCTGTTTGTCCAGAAGCTGGGCTACTGTACTGCCCTTCCCAGCTGGGGATTCCACTCCCAGGAAGACTTCTTGCCCTGGAAGAGGTAAGCATTGAGGACATGCTCTCAGTACCCCTCCCTCCACCAAGTACTGTGCAGGTGAGGAAGCAGCCCCAGGAGCCCCAAAAACCCTCAGCCAGGGGCACTCCTACAGAGGTACATGTGAAGGGCACTGCAGAGCAGCAGCAGAGGCACAAAGGACACCAGATCCTTTTGCCAGCTGGACACGGAGCATGTTTTTTCTTCCCTGCAGAGCACACTTATCCTGCAAAGTGAAGTAGTAAAACTTCTTCTAGAGGCAGCACCTTCCCCAGCCTCCTGCAGCCCTGGGGAGGCAAGAGGAGCAAGTATGGTACCCACAGGTGCCTCTTGACTATGCACTTTGCAGAGTGACCTGACAGATTTGCTGCAAGACCATCCAGATGTCCCCCTTCTTGCCCATCCTGCTCCAGTGGCCCCTTGCAGCCTGTGTGTGCTATTTGTCCTGTGCTCAAGCCATGCCTCGCGTGTCTGGCTGGGCCTGTCCCGCAGCAGTGACCGGCAGCTGCAAATTTTGGCCAGGCATCGCTTCTGACTCCTTGATGAAAGTTTCAGCAACCACAATCAATCCCTTCCTCCACTTTGTTATTCCCAGACAGCCAACTCAGATCGTATCTTCAAGTGCATTCAGTTGAAAGGAAACTCAGATATTATCTTCCCAACTATTTAGAAGGCCTCAGAGATCATTTTTCCCCTGTAATTACAAACATCGCAGCCAGGTAGAACTGCCATTGTTTGCTGCCAGCAGTCAGGAAAAATTAGGATATAAACATTCACCAACAAGCCAAAGCAGGGGGACACCTTCAGCAGTGCCTTCCCACACCTCTTGTGTCCTGTGAGCAGGCCCCACCTCAAAGGAAGGCTAGCAGAGAAGAGTAATGGGAATCAAAGGTATAAAATGGATCCCTCCTGGAGGAAGTTGAGAAAGAACAATGTGGGATGCACTGGAGCACTAGGGAGATGGGGAACAAGAGCCCATGCTCTCCTCTAACAAAAGGACCAGAAGCCAAACTAAAACAAATCAGGCTCAAATCGAAACAAAATGGGTTTTCTCAAGGACCCAACGGGGCTGTGAACATGAATATTAAAACCTCTTGTGGGTTTAAAAAAAAAAGGGGTGGGACAGGGCAATTTTATAGAAGGCACAGTTACCAAGGCAGCGTTTCTGGCTCAAGCAGCACTTGATCCCGGGGACGGCATTCAGGGAAATGATGACTCGCATTCCTCCCCAGGCATCTTCTCCCGGCTGTTACTGGAAAGGGCATATAGGCTAAATATACAGCTGCAACAGGGCAGAGCAAGGGTCTGCCTGCCTCAGGGCATACACTGTAAAGTGGCTCTGGCTTCACTTGGGTTTCCAGCCAAAGCAAGCCCCTAAAAACTCTGCTTATAACTCCTGGTTTTGTCTGGAAACAGAGTGAGAGTATGTAAAAATCCTAATATTTAAGTCTATGTTTAAGGGAATGTAAGCTAAACCTAGTATTAAAATCCACAGGAAATTAAACAACAAAAGTTTATGGAAAAAAAAAGATGGGACTCAGATATCCTTCCATACAAATGCCATAAGAATGCATATTTGAAGATAAACACAACAGATGTGTGTATATATATACACACACGTGCACACATACAAATGCTTCATAAGTTTCCAAGATTTAGTAAAAAACAGAACTCAAGGCACCAAGATAAAATAGGGATTTTTGACTCCAACTTTCTCTCTTGTAAGGAAAGTTTTGTATCATGCTGAATTTGTTTGTTGTTCATTCTGCAATGAAGACCATGGGGCTGCAGAAAAGCATTTCAGCAGAAGCCACCCCGTGGGAGAGCCAGGACAGAGGACACTGGGCTGGCAGCTGAGGTACCCGGCGACAAGGCAAGAAAGCATGTGAACACAAGAAGCAAGATGTCACTTTTCAAACCCGAGGACTACAAGGCATGAGAGCCTGATCTTGTCTTCCTGAGCAGGCAGGTTGTTCCCCAGCAAGCACCAAAGGACATGTGCGGGAGCAGCTGGTGTGACAGTCACCACTGTGTGTCCTGTCCCCTGGTATCACTCACCATCCACCAGCTGTTCCAAGGCTAATTCACACCCGTTAATGACCTTTGATAGAAGTCACCGAGCTGGAAAGTGGATTTCTATCTAAGAGCAGGTTTCTGCTGCTTCAGAAACAGGTTTAAACCAAGCCACCATCACCAACAGGCGACTGCAGCCTTTGCCCCGTGCTCCAAAGGGACAAAGTCATTCCCAAGCCTCCAGCAGCACCTGAAATCTCAGCCCGGAAAAACACTCCCTCCCCAAGCTGCTCAGCTGTAGCATGCAGGAGATGTTCTCCACAGCTGTAGTCATGAGCACTGAAACCAATGAGCCTAAAAAGATTTACATCTCTTGCTTGATTTCTTAATTGAATTAAAGGCTGAACAAAACCCGTTATGAGGCTTCACAGAATCCACATGGAAGAGAAACAACGCATATCCTAATTGGAGAGGAAGCTTCCACGGGATATCTTGTCTTATTAAGTACTAAAGAGTCCACACAAAAAGACAAAGACCCTGAGAGAGAAACTCCCAGGTCCAGCAAGGCAGGAAATCTGGAGTTTCTGCCATGGTTTGGCTTTTGGAGCACATTACATGTTGAACGGGTCACACAGAGGAGTGAGGTGAGCTTTGGTCCATCCTTCTAGCCAAAACTCCCACCTGTCTGCCTATTTTTTTTTGCTATTGTTTTGTTTTGCTTTGAATAAAAAAGGCATAAAGCTCTTTCTGTCAACTTAGTAAGCAGAAACTACCAGAGGGGTGAAGGACACACTGAGGGGCAGAGCAGTTCTGCAAATCAACTTTTTAGCAAACTTGATCAAACTTCCAAATCCTGTTCTGAAGGAAACCCTTCCAAGGCTACATCTCTGGCAGGACCCTTGCCTGTGTTCTGACATGCTTTTTTCATCACTAGAACAGCATTTGGGCTTCCTTAGGACACACTTGCACCATGGCCACCAGGCAAGCGCTGGCTTTAATGGCACTGAAGCAGGAGCACCAGGGTGTGGGCAGCTTGGGCAGGGCATCCTCCAGTGCCAGGAACACATAGCCCGAGGGCTGGGGGCACCAAACCCAAATCTGAAAAGAAGAAAGTCTTGGTGGAGATTTCATACTCCAGAATCACCTCAAAATGCTGTTTGGCTGGAGTGCTTTGCGGAGATGCAGCCACATTCCAAGGGTTTATAATCACCTTCTGGGTATTCCACAAAATTCCTCAGATAATGAAATATTTCGAGGAGGTCCTCAAGTGTTCAAGCACCATAATTTCCTACAGGTTGATGTCACAGCACCAGGGTTGAGGCACTGAGCACAGGAATGGAAGGCAAGGCTTTGGATCTCTCCCCCACCTGCCAAGGACCTGACTGCCAGGCACAGGATCTGCTGCTGCTACCAAGGGGAGGCAAAGCACAAAATGAGCTGACATTAAGTGGAGACAGGAACCAAGGGAAGCAGCACCAACAAAAAGCCATTTTCAGCACTCCAGTTGCGTATGCAGCAGTATTTATGTTCTTTGTGGCAGCGTAACTAAGGGCAGGGACATTCTGTTTAGAAACATCCCGCTGTTCCATCAGCTTTACCACCCCACCCTGCAACTCCAAGCCAAGGCATTAAGATTCAGCTTTATGGAGTTGCTCAGCCCTGATTTATTACTCAGCTAGCAAGACTGCCATAGCTCTTCATTTAAATATATCTACCCCCCAGTGATTGATGCAGAGCAGCCAGGGCATCAGCCGTGGACCTCCAACTTCTAATGTTTCTCATGAAAACTATTCTAAACACTTCTTGGCAGAATGAGATAGAAATGTTCCAACTTTAACCATCAACCATAAAATGGGAAAGCTGCGAAATGAAGCAGCATTGCTCCCATGTCACAGAAGCAGAGAAGCTTCTGGAGGAGGAATTAACTCCCTGAAGATCAGCAGTTTCCAGCTGGGCAACACATTCCCTTAAACTTGCAGAAATTCAGGAGTCACCAAAAGCCATCAAATGAACAACCACTTCCTGCAAGTGCACATTTTTATAGGTTCCATCTCCTCCTCTTGGAGACCAGGAGCAAAGGGCTGCACTGCATCAACGACACTGTCTGCTCTTCACAGTCACCTCTGGCCCAAGTTGGCCTTCACACAGCATATCCAAAAGCATCAGATCTCCAACACCACAAGCTTTCCAAGGCAGAAGGAAAGTGCATGGCCTCACAGGTCCATTTGTTTCCCAACTGCTCTGGTGTAGGAAGACTGATTTAAATTAAGAAGTAAAGATGAGCACCTCAAAAGACCAGACACTAACAGAGTCTGCATTACATTCCTGCTGCATTAATTTCACTGCATTATATTTGAGCTAAATTATCTTGTTTACCTGTAGTCTGTAATTAAAAAATAACCCTCATCTGGTTTTGACCATGGCCTCAATGGCTTCAGCCAGGAGCAGGGAAGACTGGAGCTGCTCATCATAGGTCCACTGATGCAGAGATAGCTCCAGCTTTTCTCCCCACCCTGCTCTGGAATTGAGAAATCAAGAGACAAGTTCAATTATTTCAAGGCGAGACAAGACTTCTTCACTGTAATGAGTATCAGTGGGATTTAGGGCTTTTTTTAAACACTAACATCCTGCCCGATCCATACGGATACAGTCACAGTGCTCAACTTCATTCCTTACACCAGGAATCATGCATTGAGGATCTGGCCAAAAAGGGCCAGAGAAACAACTGTGACACAAAGCCAGCAGACTGACTAAATACTGTGCAGGGTAACCCGCTCTTCCTTGAGCAGCACAGCACCTCACATGTCAGAGAAGTTCTAAGGGTTGCTCCGAGCAATCCCCCTGCAGCAATTCCAACACAAACATCCTGCCATTCCCTGAACACCCAAATTTCCACAAACAAGAAAGTCCAAAGGACTTAAAAATAGGATCAAACTGCCACCAGACAAGTTATTTAAAACTGGGACCCAAGGACAAACTGGGTAAAGAGCAATCACAGGAACAGGGGGAGGCAGAGAGACTGCAAGGACAAGGCAAGGAAAACTTATGTTTTTGTTCCATCAGCAGCCACAGAGCCTGAGTAGTGCAACTCATTTGCAACAGTTAACTAGCTGGCATGGTGTCTGGTATCAGACCTTAAAAAATGGTCCTGAGGTTTAGCCACAGCAGAAAAATCCAGTAATTTTTCCCTTCTCCGTCTTGTACAGGTCAGAGGTATTGGAAGCAAGACCTGCCTGTTTATGAGGGAAAAAACCCCAAATTACAGTGTTTTCCAAATAGTGCGAGCACAGGCTTCATCCGTCTATTCTGACTTGCCAGACCAAGGACTGTGTCCTGCCTTCCCAGCACACAGTGTCCCACAGATTCCTAGGTGACAATCCAGATGGTTGTGAAGGGACAGCAGCATGGACTCACAGCTGCACTCCAACACAGAAGATGGCAACAGCTGTGGCAACAGGAATGAGCAGATTAAAATATGACTTTATGTTATAAAGACACAAAAAATGGAATAAGATGGGACAGATTCTGTACCAACTTCTTTCACAGTGCAAGGAAACACAGTGGAGCACAGGATGACTCCTTCTGCAAGAATCCCAAGAATGGGGGCAAAGTCATCAGAGTTCCAATGTATGCCCCAGGAAAACAGTCAGATGCCATTCTGAGGCAACAAGGAAAATCAAACCAGCACTCAGCTGGGTTTTGTAATAGTTTGAGCCTCTCCAAGTCAAGCATCATCTCTTCCTGCTGCCACACATGATCTGGACACTCAAAGCCACACTCCTCTTCATGCCTGTATTTCTTAGCCAGGTTAGGCATACTCCAACTGTGTAATCCTGTGTCTCTATGCCCATATTTCCATTACTTGGAGCTCTGCTCCCATAGAACCATCTCTCTGCCTTGGGGCACGCAGAGCAGAGCCCAGCCCCAGGCACAGCCTGTGCTGACCTCGGGAAAGAAATGACAACCACCAACCTCCCAGCCCAGCAGCCACCCACAACAGTTCTAAGTGTTCCCGAGAGCATGTAACAGCAGACAAATGCATTTGTCCTTAATCACTCTGAGAATTTTCTTCTGAATCCACCCCCCCCAAGTCACTCACTTTGATTTCAGCTCAGCACTTGCCTGACCTTCATTACTAATGTGATGCCCAAATCCCGGTAATTAGTTTAAGAGGGCATCCCATTACTAGTACCCACCGGACTCTCCTTGCTGCTCACAGTCACATTCCCATGGCTGCTTTTATATCCTAATAAGTCTGCAACACTTTGCAGAAAAAACTGAGGGCTCACTGCTACCAGACAGCACAGGAGAACATAAAACAGGTTAGGGAGAGCACAAGGGCTGTATGGAGAGAGATGCTCAAACATGGCAGGAAAAAGGCAGCCTTGGAGTTGCAGAGAGGCCAAGAAGCTCTGAAGGTGTGTTCAGGCTGCCTTCTCTTTACAGAGCTGCTGCAGATGTGGGGAAACAATTAAACTGCTTATCACAGTATGTCCCATTCAGGCTCCAGAGCGGGAGAGCAATTCCAATCCCCAGGTGGCAAGCGCAGCAATTAGGTACCCAATGACGTGCACCAAAGCTTTGCTTCTCTTTAATTCAATGGTTATATAGTATTTATTGGCTCACTGATATTAAAAGACTGCAGGTTCAGGGACCAGCTGAGGTCAGTCCTGCAGGATAGAAGTGCACCTTGGATTGCATTTGGAGGATGCAGAATGGTCCAGATGTGGGCAGGGAACTTACAAGTCACTCAGCTAAGCCAGGTACAAAGCCTGGTCGAAACCACCATCTCCTCACCTGGAGACACTAGGATCAAAGTTTAAAAATAAAAAAACAACTACACCACAGCCAGGATTTCCACCACAGCCCACCTCTGAAGAGCAACTCTGGATTAGCACTTGAGCCTTTTCTGAGCTTCATAATGGGTGGTAGTGGAAAAATGTGGTTTTAGCAGCTCAGTCCATCCCTTATAAAGCAGAGATGCTACGCCAAAAATAACCTGGCTTACTAGTCACAGTCACCAAGCACTTGCTTAGCAGCTCTGTGATCAGGGAGCACAACACTGTCTGCTCCACAGCATCACCACAGCCAACTGTTCAGAGCAAACAAATCCAGGTTACAGAACCAAGACACCTTCCACAGAAAAAAATGGGGAAAAAAAAGCTTCCAAAGATAACAGCGATGCCTGCCACTGCAGGGCAGCAGCAGCCAGACTGCCCACTGCCCCTCGGTTATCTCTCAAGACCTCATGCCATCCAGGAACTTTGCTCATTGCTGTAGGCTGAGCCTCAGCCCCCCCTCTCATAGCAGTATAGGATGCTGCTCTTGGTCACACAGGCAACACCTAAAACCTCAAGGTTGCAAAGAATGAGTTAAAAAGTCAGAATACCTGAGAATTAAGGTTGTCTGAGAGCTGGTCACAGCAAGCACCACAGTTCCCTCCTTTTCTCCACACCTACTCCAGCTTGTTCTCTCTGCCTTAGAGACAGGCAAGCCCATCATCCTTCCATGGCTGTCAACAAGCAGCCCAGGAGAGACTAAATCCTGCTCCCAGCACTGCAATGGTGGCAGTGGCAGCAACCCCTTCCCACCCCCAGCAATGATTCAGCCCCTCCGGCCCCGGAGTGGAGGAGGTCCTGGATGGACAGGATCTGTGAAAACCAGTCTACAAAGCACTGGTGAACTGGGAGCCTTTCAGATGCCTGTAACCTGATAAGATCCATAAGATATGGGACATTTTGCTGGGAGAGAGGAGATGGCACATCCTTAGCAATCAGAGCCAGGGGCTGCCAGCCTTCCATCCAGCCTTTGTGCCAGTCCCAGCATCTCTCAATGCAAGCAGTTAGGGGCTGCTTGGTTTTTAAATACTGACAACCTAGAGCTTTTTAAAAATCCTTTAACTCTTGGAAATGGCTGAACTGCTTTTGCTGAAAAGCTGAAACTAAGCCTGAGGCAGGGACACGGCCTGGGAAATTCGGCATGTGAAATTCCAGTGCGAGCAGTTCAGTTCAGGAGTCAGACAGTCTCTGTGGCAGGTGGTGTGACCGGTGTCACCCAGACGCTCACCGCTGCCCCATGCAGCCCTGCGGAGGCAAAACTGCCCTGGCAGCTAAAGTTTGAGCCTGAATCCACTCCAAATGGGAGTTAATTTGGGGAAGCCCTGCAAGAGGGAGCTCCGGCCAAATCACGGCAACTGGGAGGTGACTCCTTGGGAATGTGCCGTGGGGCTCACGGCATCTGGACGTGCGTGTTCCCTGGCTGCTGCTGCTACGCCCTGCTCCGGCCCAGCCTCCGCCTGATAACTCCCCTTGCAGGCAGCTCCATGGGAACATTACTCACCAGCTGACCCACTTCCCGCTGGGAGCTGGGCAGGACTGTGGAGTCGGACAGGGCAGAGGGAGCATCCAGGACACCGGAGCCCACAGGCCAGGACAAGGTGCTAGGCAGAATGCAGTCAGGTAGCAATGCAAATGGCACTGCGATTACCATCGCCGCCTCAACTGCTGCCTTTGCTCCAGACTCTAAACTGCTTTAAAACCTGAAGGCAGCACCTCCAAACACAAGCCCCGGTTAGCCAAGGTGGTGCCCTCCGAGCAGAGCTTGAAAAGAGCGTTTTGCTGCTGCAAAAAGGAATGTTTCAGATATCTTTATTTTGTGCTGTGGCAGTGTCTGCTCCCTTATGCTCACTATGCTCCTTCCTTGGGAAAGCTATTCCTTCCTTCCACTGCTCTTTCACAAAATCAAGAAACAATCTGAAGAAAAACTGGTAAGAGGGCTCGGGGCACTGCCTTCAATTTTCTTAAAGATATCAGCTATCTACATCAGCAGCATCCCTACTAAGGTAAAGCACTGAGAACTGGAGGTGGGTGCCCCAGAGCACTGCAGACAACATTATCCACTCCAGCTGAAGTAGCCAGGCAAAATACCCTGCAAGTCATCGAAGGAGAGGTCTAATAACATCACCTACAAGCCTGTATCTTCTTCTGGGCTTTGCAAGGACCAGTGCACAGAACTGGAGCGGATCAGAAGCACTGGGATAACACAACTATTCCAACACAAGCACAGCAGTGGGAACTAAAGCTTAGAGGGAAAAGCATCCATAATGTCGTTCCTGAGGCAGGTTTGCTCTGCTTGTAACACGCACTGCCAACACACCCGGGAAAGCTGCTTAGAGATCAACAGATAAAGCCTTTTCACCATTCAGCCTGTTATTTCATGTAAATCGGGTTGTCCTGCTACAGAACAGCATTTCCATATGAAGTGCAAGGTGCTCAAAAAACCAGGAGCAGTCACAGCAAACCACGGCTGAATCTCTTTGAACCCCCCGAAGACCAGAGGAGCCTGCTCCCCCTTTCCACAGGTGCAGATCTGCAATCCAGAGCTGCACAGTCTTTTCACTCGTGATCTTCTCAAAGTATCACCACCTGACAATAGGGTTTTGTCCACAGAAATAACTCCAGACTCCTCTGGAGATATGATGTCATGTTTTGAAAAGCAACAGTGCAGCAAATTCAATTAACTAATCGAGTCTGCCTTCTGTTTGGGCACCATGGAAGCAAGATTTCCCAAAGCCCATCCCTGAGATACGGCACGTTATTGATGAGGTGTGCTGCTGCAACCCTTCCAGCGTGATCGCTAGGGTCTGCCTCTGCCCTCCCCCTTCTTTCGGCCTCCTGGAGCAGGGAGTCCTGCACAGAGCATGCCATGCTCCAGAAAACTGGGAAAACTACCCTGCTCTTATCTTGAACCCCGGTAGAGGCTGGAGGGAGTTGCAGAGGACAGGAGTAAACCAAGCCGGAGGCAAACAGTAGCTCTTTAGAGGAATAAACCACTCGTCAGCCTGTCGTGATTGATAAGTACATCTGCCAGTCCCCACCTGCTGTTCACATTCCTGGCATTTCTTTCTGCAGCATTTTTTCCCCAACTGCTGCAGAGGAGATTTAAAGGAAGGGAAACAGGCCCCAGCTTAAACAAAATTAAGAGATATCAGGCCCTGAGCACAGCAGTTTTCTTGCATCACATCGGGGAATCTGCTGAAGGGGTTTACTGCAGGAGCCCTTGCAGGTTCAGGAACTTGTAACGGGTGTTATGTGCTCACCTTTGCTCATTCCCACCATCATACTTCTATTAAATTCCTGGCAGATAAAGCAAGGGGCTCCAGAAAATTCTCTACAGCCTCCAGCCACTCAGCCGAAGTAATTTTCTGCACTGGTCAACCATCCCCTAGAACACAAGGGAGGTGAGGGTGAAAACACAGCAGCTCCTCCAAAACCGTGACGGCTCCGCTGCCTTTCCCGCAGCTGATGAGCACAGGCAGCTGGGAGAGCAGGCAGGACAGCTGTTCAGAGCAACAGCAGATATTGCTGGAAGGGCAGGAGCAGAAGTGTAGTTCTGTTTTTCAGCCCTGGACATGGGCTGGAAGTTCCTCCTTTTCATCATTATAGTGATGGAAAACTAACCAGTACAATTATAGCAGAGGGTGGAACATGAACCTGCTTGTTGCCAGAAGAGGAAAAAGCAGCTTTGAAGAGCTCTCAGGAGTTCACTGTCTAAGTTTCCAACCCCTCTGTCAAACTAGATCAAAATTAGCTATTAGGATCAAATTTATTAGAGCGCATACCCGTACTGAAATCCTACCAGGCTGGTTGCTGCAGGGAGCCAAGGCAGACAGGCTTCTGGAGCTCGGGTGCCCCAGCACCCACCTACAGCGATTTCCTTTCACCAAAAAATGAACTCACACACAACTGCAAACAAATCTATGAGGTTTTACTTATTTGCAGTCTTTGGGGAAAGGAGGGAGGAGGCAGCAGGAAACAAACACAGTTTTCCCCACGCCTGGAAGAGAAGCAAAATGTGAACCAGGTTTTTATTTTCAGCCCAGGGTGGTTATTTCCATGGCAGGCAGCACCACTCCTTAGGGCAGAGAGCACAGCAGAGCCTTTATAAAGCAGGGAGAACACAATACAAAACCTGACTGATCCCAGACACTCCTGAGGAAGAGCCCAGCCCTGTGGCTCAGCAAGGACACCCCAAACCCCAGGAGCATCAGCCACACCTTTGCAGAGCAGCTTCCCAGACAGTTTTTGAGGGTATTTCCCAAAGCTGCCACACTCACTCTTAGGAGGGAGCCCAAAGTTAGTGGTGGTGAGGGGAAGGGGAGGGCAAGCCAGGGGTGAGCAGTGTTTGATTAGCCAGTTAATGCATGCAGCTGTCCTCCGGTTTTACGGCCCTTGGAGGAAATTTAAACAGGAACTTTCTATAAATTAACTGCCCATAAAATGAGCATGTTTTCTCAGCACACCAGAAGGTCGGGAAAGGTCTGCTCAGCCCCCCCCTTTCCCAGGACATGGCAAACAGCTCCACAGTTGCTGTTTCTCTTTCTGAAGCAGGAGAACGTGGATTCAGCCCGTGCAGCAGCGAGCTGGTGAAAGCACGCTCACAAAGCAATCAGAGTCATTCTCCATTCACAGCAAACTAATAATTTATCTTTCCCCTAAAATCCCCAATGCAATCCAGATGTCTAAGTAGTCTTTGTCCCAGAAAGCAAACTATACCAGGGCCTTGGAAAGACAGCTCCAGCTCTGCTTGCCAAAGTCCTCCCAAGGCTGTTTATTCTGTAGGAGCAACACACACATCGATTTCAACCCCTGCCAGGTCTCGAGGCTGCAAGTGATAAGGTGGTTATAGACACTCTCCCCCAACCTTTCTGGCTTCCTCTTCCTGGAGAGGATTATTTAAGAGTTGCCCTTAGGGATATTCTGTTGATAAAAATGCACCTGACATGTTCCCAGTTTTGAAGAAACCAGGAGGATGGGAAAAGCCAGGGTGAAGCCAGTGCAGCAAACATGGGAAACAAAAGAAATAAAGCAAATTGCTCAGAGTGCATGAGGAGGACAAGTGTGTGTGTGTGGTCACCCCAAGCCATGGGAGGAGAGCCTGTGGCAGCGAGGACCCTGGAAAGGGCTGTTTCACAAGGGGACAGGCTGGATCATCCCAGGAAAGGAAGAAGGAGGCATTTGGCAGAAGGGCTGAATTCCTCTGGCAACAAAGGGTAAATGCACAGCTGCACCTGTCCTGGGGTAAGGGACCCAGGCCAGGTGGGGAAGGGGATCACAGCCCCCCCAGCATCCTGCTCTGGGACTGCCAGGCAAGAGCAGCAGGTTTCCTGTGGTGGAAGGGGGGGACTCAGCACAGAACCCTCTTGGAATGCTGGTTTTCCCAATCTGCCAGCAGCAGCCCAGGGGTGCAGCACGCCAGGAAAAAGCTGTCCAAAACACCTATGGAAATGTTTGGAAGAGCTGAAAATAAGAGTTTGGGAAAAAAACCCCCACCAACCAGCCATACAACTCTTCCAGGAATATTTTAAGTGTTAGTGTAGTTGCATTCCAGTCCCTGAGTATATCTTCTATAAATAAGTATTTTAAGTCACTTTGTATAAAAATTTATTATATTACTCAAGTGCAGTGCAATGCTTCCCATTTCAGACCTGCAGGCTTCCAGCCAAAATTGCTGCTGATTTTTAAAACTTTGCTGTGTTACCTAGGGCATGAGGTTTTTTTCAGGTGCTTTCCTACAAACACATTTATTCTGTATTATAACATCAGGTCTCTACTGATACATCAAGCCCTGCAGATTAACACACCTTTATTCACAACCCAACAACAATGGGTTTATTTTAAAATCTATGGGTTTTTTTCCCCCTCTTTTACAGGCCAATAAGCAAAAGAAAATACACCAGTAACTCTGCATGCAAAGTAACTCTCTCAAGAACTAGGTATTTTTGTCATTGACAAAGCCACAGTACGTACCACTGGCAGCGATTTCTGGGAGCTCTGTTTGAGCAGAGCTCAGGGCTGCCAGGACACAAGTACTGCACGTAACAAGCCAACTATACTGCAGACATGCCAAAGCTCCCCAAAGGCCCTGCTCCTCTACAGACATGGCAAAGCAGCTTGCACAGAGAAAATGGATCATCCTGTGTCCTAACTTGAGTATCCTGCCTGCAAACAGGTGTTGACCCACACACTTCAACCCAATCATGCTGCATTCATAGGGATATCCAGCCCTCTTGCAAAACGGAAAACCCAGACACAGCAACCATGCTTCTGGAAGGTTTAAAGCACTAGCAAATGGCAGGGTATGGCTGATTGAGGGCTGATCCTGCACCCCCAGCTTCCATCCCATCAGGGATACAGATCCTTGAGCACCAGATACCCACAGAACACAGCTTAACTTTCAGAGCACAGATTTCCACCACTGCTTTACAGTACACAGATATTAATATTCACAAATAAATTCCAGGCCTGTTTAATCCAAAACACACACCACTGTGGCCAAGCATGTGTTTTCTTTGGAGAATAGACCAGACACTCCGAGCCTGGCTGCCTTACTTATTTATGAAAGCCAGACTTAAGTCAACCAAACAGATAACAACCAAGCTGAAAGCCCAGTCCTCACCACAAAACCCTCCTGCTTATCACCCTGAGGTACTGCAGTCCTCTCCATCAGTGAAGACATGCCTGCAGGGTTGGGTACCTGGGGCAGGTACCTGCCTGCCAATGTTCCTCACTGCTATCAGCTAAATCAGCTTACAGGAGCTCCGTGACTGTTCAGCAGGAACGGGGCTACATGACCCCTCTATCTCCTTTTCCATCCTTTACAGCTTAGGCTATAAATTCTTCAGGGACAGCTGTAAGCAGGAGGTCCTGGTGGAGCGGGGACCTCCGCAGGGAGCCACGGCAGTGGTTCCAGCAGCTCCAGGGTAAGGACGCCGGGTAAAACCTAAAAACTGTGAAAAATGTTAATTTCTTGCAGTGGTATGCAGACTGCACCTAAGAAACTGCTTAATTGGACACGGGCAGAGGAATCGAGGCTAAAGTAGAGTGATTTGTCTTAGGAATTTTTGTCTGGTAGTGTACTCAACACACACCATGCAATTGTAGGGGAGCGCTGGGGTGTGGGGACTTGTGAGGCCACCTGTACTGAAGTGACCATAGCAGTGGTACAGTCAGGTAAGGCTGAGACCGCCTGTGCACCAGGAATGCCAGATTTGGGTATGGATATAGCAGAGTTGAAAATGATGAGCAGAAAGTAATAAGGGGCTGTAACCTGGGAGTCTGGGCAGAGAAAGGAGAGACTGGAACAAAGAAGAGATGGGTCTTGAAAGAGAGAAAAAAATAGAGAATAAGGTGCAATATAAAGAAAAAAGGAGAGTGAACCTTCTTCCGGTAGGAGCAGGGGCAGTTAGGGACAGCCATGACCCCAACATACCAACTGAATCCCCCAGGACAAGCCACTGGACTCTCCCCCTGGTCTGTGTCCAAAAGACTTGCTGTGAGAGGGCAAACCAGGGCGGACTCGCACCCTACCACGAAGTGGCACAGGGGGGAAGGGTGACAGATTTGCCATTCAGCAGCAGTGCCATTTGTCAGATTTAGCAGTAATAATTACAAGCTTTAGAATCCTAAGTGTGCAAAAAGCTCTAACTGTAAATTAGTACCAGTGCTGTTTATTAGCGAATCAATTAAACAGTCAATAACTCGACGAGCTTCTCGATAGAGTGTTGCTTCATAATCAGCTGCGGCTCCAGCCGGCACCCCAAAGGGGCTGGATCAGCCTGGGGCTCAATAGGATCCCCTGGCCCAGGGGTTGGGGCTGGATGCTGACCAGGCTTCTTGGTGGAGAGGTTAAGCCTGCGTGGGCAGAGGCCATCTGGGCTTGTGTTACACGTCTGCACAACATTGATCCACCACCGAAAACTGTGCATGCCACCACCACAGCGTGAACACACCACTGGCCACACTTTTAATAACTTCTAATAATAATCTGGGATAAAGAGCTTAGAAGTTGGAAGTGCCTGTGTAAAGCACACCTGCAATTAAAGGGACACTCCTCAACCACACCATGTCAGCAAGAGCAGGGAGCTGGCCAGGAAAGATGGGGCCTTCCACGCATCCTCCCACTCTTTGAGCAGGACTGACCTAAATCCTTCCCCTTTCAGACTCCAGTGACAGGAGGAAAATGAGCTGGTCTCATTAATTTCCCCTCCTGCTGCCTGGTGAACTTGTCTGCAGCAAAAAAAAAAATTATTCAAAGCTATGCTGGTGACCTGGCAACTCAAACCTTCTGTGGAGCAGGAGGCACAAATGACCTGCTGCAGCACCGCTCGCCCCATGGCCAAGCTCTGCGCTCACCTCCCAGAGCTCCTCAAGTTATTCAGCTGTGGACTTTTTGAAGATCCAGTTAGGACACCAGCAAGGTGTCCTCTGCAGGGCAGTTGATGCAATAGAAGGGCACGTAGTCCGTGGACAGCTGGTGGCTCAGGAGGGACTTCTCTGATATGCAGGAGACCCTGAGATTGCCATTCTGCATGACACAGGCAACGCCACCAACTCCTCCCTGCAGCTTCCTCGGAGCCTCACTGGAGCCAAGTACTCCAGGACACCCTATTTTCCTGTGTTTTCCAGAGTTCAAGTTGATTTTTTAATCTGACAGTAACAGTAGACGCCTATAAAAAAACCCCACAGTGTCCTGAGCAGCTCCAGAGTCTAAAATAAACATGCCAAACCCTGTTTGTGATGGAGTAAAAATAGCTTGTTTCTCATACCTTCCCAGGACCTCTGCTTCATACACAAAAGCTTCACAGGTTAACTACAAAAATATCAGCTGTGCAAGGATTGTCTTGATTTGAGCTGTGCACTGTTTGAAGAGTTCAGAAAACCACCTTGGCCCTGCAGAGAAGGGATGAACCCTCAAAGCTCATCTCCTGCCCAGGGCTAAAGGCCAGGCACTGCCAATTCCCTTTAATAGAAACTACTGTCCTTCTGGAGAAAAAAAAAAAACAAATAAAAAAAATCCACAAACGTCACTGGAATTACATCTTGTGCTCTTTCTTGGCTGGATACTTTTTAAATTACACTAACTGTAAAATCTAGTGCAAAGCTGTGCTGCAGCTGGGACGGGCTCCCCAGGAAGCGGAGCAAGCACAATCTGCATCAAAAGGAGAAGAGAGACTGTGGCTGGTCTGGCTCACCATAAGAAACACCACTTCATAGCAAGTTCTGTTAAATTAACTTTTTTCCAGGGCCTAAATGTATCTCACCTGGCACCTGTGATGCTCAGGCCTGAAAAGAACAGAAAAACAAGAGAGCGGCACAGCAGGAAAGCCATCACGACACCGAGTTTAATCATTACATCATTTATAATGACAGCTCCTCTGGACCCACAAGCAAGGACCAACCTATTTATGACTTAGGCTTAAAAAAGGGCCAGAGGAGAATCTGCAATGCATCTGAAGCCTGCTGGTATTTATACAGGCACTAAAAGGCACCCAGGGAAAAGGCCAGGCGTGCCTGTCCCCAGCCCCACGGGCCAGGCTCGCAGGAGCCACCGGCCCCAGGAGCCTTCCCAGAAACAGCCAGCACATCTCCCTACAAGGCAGTGGTGCCAGTGGCACATGGAGCCGTCCATCTGCTGCTGCCCAGGAGCACACACTGGGTCCAACCTGCCCCAGACAGCACAAGGTAAGGCACTGGTTCTGGGACCCCCAGAGACCACCTTCACCAGCCATACCCACCTACAACCACTGTGCTCTGGCACCAGCTCCGTGGTCGCCATTAGGATTCATCTGCATAAAGCTGGCCTCAAATTAAGGAGGCATAAATTAAGCAGTGATTTGGGGCTTTGGGTGAGACACAGAGACATCTCAGAAGAGCTCTTAACACAGCCACACCCATTTTAAGTGACAGGGACAAGAAAAACTAATTTGCCTGCTAAATACTGGTTTAGTTTAGTTGGTCACATAAAAAAGCTCAACATTTTTACTTCAGATTATGTCCTTTATCATGCCCACATCATGTTAAAGGCCAATGGGATCTGTTACACAGGTCCCTAAAGTTTCCACCTCTTCATTAAAGTCAATCTTGCACCTTGCCTTGAGTCAAAAACTTCAAGAGATGGGAAAGCCATCGTCTCGCTCCAGCTACTCCTTCCCATTAAGCACCCTAGTAAATAAATGAGGAAAAAAAATGCACCTTTCCCAGATTTTACATTGTCTGCCTGCCTCCCCCTCTTGTTATACACAGACTTCCATCATTTATGGTCAAAACCATTTCAGAGAACAAGGAGAGCGATCTGCAGCTTTCCAGCCCTCTTGTCCCACCTGCCTACACACTGTCACTGAAGGGTCACCTCACCAGATGCTTCAAGGTAAAAATCACAGCTTGTCTTATTTACATTAATATTTTGTGTTACTGGTACATAAATGCTGCTGCTTTCAGAGGAAGCTTCTCTCAAGTCCCCTGCTCTCCTCACCTGCTATCGCTTCACATTCTTTCAGCTTATTCTGAAAGGGCAGGACTCCTGGAAAAAAATTTTCTTATTCTTCCCTGGTAGGCATTAGTATGGCAGCTCAGCCACCAAACAACTGACATGCCAATAGTCTCACCTGTGTGTGCAACCCAGGATGTTGGATCATACTTCCACCCTCTAACGCAGTGCATCAGGCTTCCTTCCTACACTGAGGCACTTTTCCTCCTATTCAGTGGCCTACAAAGATCTCAAGGGATCATCCAACACAGAGCCCATGAGCAGCACTCATTCCTCCACATTGGCAAAGACTTGGAAACTCAAAATTCTGTAGAGAAAGAAATGGCTGAACCTTCTTCCGGACTCTTCCTCGCTGGCCAGATGTTCCCTGTCCTGCTTGAAGATCCACAGCAGCATCACAGCCAGCTTCATGGTCATTTTAAGCTGGTGTTACTTCCCGAGGAAGCATTTCCACCTCTCCCATCCCACTCCTCTCTTCCCTTTGTGCACAGGTGTTACAGCTGCACAGAAAAGTGGATGTGGGAACTGACACACATTAAAGGAACGCAGCAAGAGAAACAAGAGGCCAGTTTGCATCTGGCTCAGCTTCCTGGCTGGATGCAGGGTCTGCAGGACCACTTCTCTTTTCCTGTACACCATCACAAGGAAAAGGCAGGACCTCTTCTCCCTTCCAGCAGCACCAGCTCAAACCAACTGAGAAGCTGAGCACACCAAGCTTGGACCCTGCTGTCCTTGCAAGAGCCCTGCACAAAGACACCAAGGAAAACCCAAACAATTCCAAAGATAGAGAAAAAAAGAAATTAAACTGATTTTAGCTGGACTTCTCCCATTCATTTCCCACTATTGTCCTAACCAGCACCCAAGCAGCACACACTGAGAGCGAGGGCCACCTCCCACAGCCAGCTGCATCCTGGTAGCAGGCAGCACAACTCCCTTACAGCAGAAGTCTCCTGACTGGATCTATTCCACATTAATAGTCTGCTCGAGCACTTCTGGGCAAACTGCAGCAAGCAGGCGAGTGACCTGACGCAGGTTGCTTTTCAGCCACTAAGCCACTTAAAAAGACATCTAAAAATACATGAAATGCTTTTCTCATGTGACTTTTCTAAGCGAGGGACTGCTCGAAACCCTGCCAACCACAAATGGAACGAGATGCCACGGCAAGACCTCTTTCCTGCACCAACAGCCTCCACATCAACAACTTGTTTGAGTCCAGGAGACCAGCCTAAAATAAAAACCTGGAGCATTATGCTTGGCAGCATCAGCTCCTGATGTAGCACTGTTCTCCCCACAGGGCTGTGCTTCCGTTCAGGATCACCACCCAGATGGGGAGCTGCAATGTTTTGCTGTGTTCCTGCTCCAGAAGGATCTTTAACTATAGTTACACCCAGAAGAGTACAAATGTACACTCCTCCCCACCAAGCCTGAAGAAAAAAATAACTTCCCAGCTCTGCTGACACAGGTAATTCCTCTCCACTGAGGAGAGGAGGTAAATAGGACAACTGTTTGCCTTTGAAAGTGCTTTGCAAATCAGTTCAGCTGGCTGCTGCCACAAAGCCCAAGCAGGAAGACACTGGCCACTTCAGTTACTTCAGCTGATTCTCAAAAGCCCACGTCCTTACAGTAGATTTACATCAAGCTTCCCATCAAGACTCCTCCTCCACTCCCAGAGGGGAGCAGAGAGCTTTTCTGCTCTTTTGAGATGTGGACCCATGTGCTTACAAGTTTCTGTACATGCCTGTGTCTGCATTGAACCAGAGCAAACACTGACACTAGGAAATGAAAGGTGTCTGCTCCTGGATCAGTTCAGGCTGCAGAGCTGAGCCACGTGCTACTGGAGCTGAGGGTGGCTCTTCCTCGCTCCAAACCAGACACCTCCCCGTGTGCCCAGGCAGCCCCAAGCTTCAGCTGACCTTTTCCAGTTGGCACAGCCTACGACTGCTGGTCCCAAACAGGGCTTAGAGTCAGCTGCACAGAATCATAGTCACTGCTTAAAGAAGAATCTCACCCTGAACACTTGCCTAGGGAGTCAGCTCAGCCAGCCTCAATTCCCATATATGACCAGAAATGAGGACTTCAGCACGTGAAGCTTTTTGCTGGGCTCCCAGCTGGAGTGACCACGCCACACACTACACCAGTCCAAAAGGCACTCACTGGGCAGAGCTCGGCACCCAGCCTTGCTCTCCACGTTCTCCCTCATGCTGGTGGTGGACTGTTTTTCCAGCAGGATCTGAGCTGACCAACTCATCATAAAAACACAGGTATGTGTGGCCAAGGTGTGCCTTCAGAACTGCCCCTATCTGCAGTACCTCAATTTCATCTTAACTTCAGGAAAAATCAAACCCTAAATCTCACTGCCTCCTCTGTTCCCTGCCTTTCTTTGTGGCGCAGGGGAGAAGCTGCCTCAAACGATCTCCTGAAGCATCACATCAAGCCAAAGGTTTTGAACCAGCGTGTGAACAGACTGTAGGAAATCCATAAAAAGTGCAGAAAGGCTTACCTGGAGGCGGCAGGATTAAGTTCCCTATACAAAGTTATGCACCTCCAGGGGAAGCTTTAGGAGCCCACGGTTCAGGGAAGAGAAAAAGGCTGGAGGCTGCTGAGCTGGGTCACGCTGGAGCAAAGCGCACAGCACCAGGATGCAGTGCAGAGGTCTGCAGGAAACAGCTTCTTCCTGTGACGGCAGGACAGCACCACGACCCCTCTCCCTTGGGATACCCACGGGCCAGGCACAGCCGACTGCCAGCCCAGGCTGAGCTCACACAGCCACATCCAGTCACCGCGGCGCCGGCGAGAGATGCACGGCCCTACCTGTCCCGGCAGGTCCTGGCTCCGACCCGCCACTGCTGGGGCAGGGGAAGCAGGAGGTGGAGGAGAGCAGCACTTGCACCATTCCCACTTGACCCAACGACCAGGACATTGGAGGAGCTTTGCTGGAGCAGCACAGAAGGAAGACAAGAGTCAGGATTCCAGTTTCCAGGAATAATGGGCGTGCAGTGCGGTGGTACCAGCGCTGGGACACTGGTTTGAGGGGAGGGTGGTGACTGAGCCACATCACAGGCTGTGTAGGGCTTCTAGACTGCAGGAGCTCGTCCACCTCTGATCAAGGCTTTGAGCAAACCTTCTCACGCCCAAATTAGCCATGGTAATCATGGAGTACTTCCCTGTGCCACGTTCAGCACACAGAACTGCACACAACTTTTATCCTGCCCTATCACCATTACAGCACAGGGGAGCACTGCTGCCTTCTCAAGGCTTTAGTTCCACAATATACAATTTTACATCGTTGCCAGTAGCAAGCAAAGCCCTTTTTCATGTTAGATTCGACTGCAAAGTTTTTGTGAGGCTACAAAGCCCCATTATACTTTTTTTACAGTTTAGTGCCAAGGGTTCATGAGTTTTGCATGCAACATGTTGCTTTAGCTTTCTCTGGACATTTCTGAAGGAGATTTGTATTTATCCTTAACAATTGTTATTTTCAGAGTTTCAAGTTTCTTACCTCCCTAAAGGCTGATCCCTGATATACAAACAAAATTTTATTCTAAGATGTGATGAAGTCTTTCCTGAAAGAGCAACCAGCACAAGGCTGCTGGCATATGGATAAACATAAAGCAGTGGCTTCACAAACACCACTGCAAACACAAAATTCCCTGTGCGGGGAACACAAAGTTTCACATTTTGGCCAAAGAGCTCACTCTAGATAACTGAACTGATACCATACAAACATGTAAGGTGCCATGGCACAGACTTCTGTTAAGATTACATGACAAAGTTAGTCCAATCATTCTGTATTACTGCCACCAACAAAAACATTAGTGCCCAGCCTGAAAAACACCTGATCTGACCTGGACACTGATTAAAATAAGACTGACTGCCCTATTCCTGATGCTTTATTCCACACAGGATGGACAGGTATGTGTTGTGATTGCATTCCAAAACTTGCAGGACCACTTACACACCCCATGCTACAGCTATTCTGTGCACAAACACCACACAGCAGAAGCTTTCAATGAACTCAAAGTGAGAATTAATAAATCAATAATACAAGTTGTTTGCACCCTTTAAGTTCAGCTGATGCCAGTACTACTGAAATTATACTTTCCAATATGTCTTAAAGCATGTGCTACCGTACAGCATGCAAGAGAAAGGAAAGATGCCAAGGAGTTTTGGGAGAACATTGGCAAAGGGGGCTTTGAATTTTAGGAAAAATACTAGAGGAAGACTCTTTGAACCAGCATAGTCCCACCCTCGTCTCCAGGACAGTCTTTACCTGCATCTGTAGAGGTAGAAGTCTGATTTTTAGAGAAAAAGTGACACAGCTACACTGATTCTGTGTAGCTTTCCAAGAGGATCCTGTGAAGTTGAACTGAGAGAAGGTTTTAGAATAACCACCTTTTATCCCCTAATTCAGGCCCCAGGCACTATCATAAAAATTCCACTAGAAATATTTCCTTTGGGGTGGGGAAACACCATGCATGGTCTGTCATGCAGGAATCAGCTCCTACAGCACAGAGGCCTCACAGAGGTCAAGATCTAACCAGAAAGCCTAAGGGACACGAACAGGGAATCACTACAACCTCAAATATGCTTCTTACTACCCACCTGGATGCCCACACCCATATAAGGCCTTCCTGTAGGAATCCCAAGAGCCACAACACAAAGATAACAGATCACACCTTAACACTTCACATTATTTCAGCAACACTTAGAGAAGACCTGATGAAACTTTTTCCTAGAAATTCCCAGCTAGAGACCAGCACTGAAGAGCTGCTTTATAAAAAAAGTTTATAGGAGAGGCACAGAAGCCCTGCTGGAAAAACCCAGCAACTATTTCCATCCCGATTAAAGGAGAATCTGAACAGCATCCTGGACTGCTGAATAACCAAGCACAAGGGACAGGAATCTCAGTCCCTTCTCCCCTGAAACTGAGAAGTCCCAAAGACTTCCCAAAGAAGTCCCAAAGAAGCCACATATGCAAGGAAATCCTTTCAGGGACTCATGGAAGCTCTGGGAAGAGATGTGTTTCCCAATGAGCGTGAAAGAGTCCATTTGGGGGCTGAACTTGCACAGGAGGGAAGAATCAAGCAGTGCCACTCCAGCTCAGAGAGCCCCTACACCACGACCTGAAGTTGTGACAGTGGCATGAGGCTTTCACATCACCTGTTGTAATTCAACACTCCAGTGGAAAACTGCTGGTTCAAACTATCACCCAGCCTCTTCTTACTCAAGCTCATCCAAAGATCAATCTCTAGCCCTTGGGACTGATATAAAATGATCAGTATCTCCTACTAGAAACCCTCATCAAAATTACTAAATGCTAATCCCCACCCTTAAGGAACACACTTCACAGAAGATTAAGCTTTCTGAAGTTGAAATGCACGATCTAGTTAAAAAAAAAAAAAAAGAAGAGCCTGAGTGAATTCAGCACCAACACGTCCAGCACTTGTGTCACCTGTAACTGCACAAGAGTAAACTGAAACCTCTCCGTAAGCACTTTTTCACCCCCGAGGAGGGAGGGCAGGAATGAGGAGGGAGGGCAGGAATGAGGAGGGAAGGCAGGAATGAGGAGGGAAGGCAGGAATGCCGCTTGTCAGGTCCATAACAAGGAGCACCTGCACCTTCAAGTACTGCAGGAAGGGGCTTCTGAGCCAATTTGCTGGAAAGCTCCAGGGAGCCAGTATCCAAAATATTTTGGAAGCTGCCCACGTAACCCTCTGTGAATTGAGCCCTTCTCAGAAAGCACAGCAGGAAAGACACATCATACCCTTACTCGAGGTTGCAGCGATGGCAAAAGCACTGTGGTGAGACCACAACACAAGAAAAGGGCAAGAGAGAACTCATTAGTGGAAACCTTCACTCAAATATATCTTTACGGGTCAGATGAGGCTGGGAACCTGGTTTTCTAAAGAAAACCCCAAAACAAAGCTGAACACTGTGGGGCTGGGACAAGCTTTACTGCTATTTCCAAGTCTCGCTCTGTGCATGTCAAGGTCTGACAGTACTTTCAATCCCACCAAGAATTACCCTCCAGGTCTAAAGGATATCTGCAGGACAATGAAACTGGGGGGACAACTCAACCCTGAAGAAGAAAATACCTGTTATGGCCGAGAGCACCATCCCAAGGGAGAGCTCTGCTGATCCAGGGCCTCCCTGCCTTCAAGGATGGTCAAACTCCCCTTCTGAACACTTTCCTAAGCCCATGAAAACAGGGTTGAGAAGAAAGACCAACTTTCTGCCAAGTTAGCAGGATCAGTTGGTCAGTCCATTAGCTCAGCACTACAGCTGGTGTGTGGGAGGAGGCAAGAGGGCACAGCTGAAGGCAGGGAAAGAGAAGGGCGCTGTTAAGAGCATCAAACCATGAGAGTGGCTGAGGCAACCACTGCCCTGAGCTAACCCACCTTTCTCCTTCTCCAGGCTGGGCCTTGCTTCCTCTGCCCCTGCACTGCTGGGCTGTTGAAGCTCCTCCTGGCCGGGGTATTTACAAGCTCCTTCCACGGACAATCCAGGTTCCTAAAGCAGCACTGCTGGGCTGAGGTGACCTTGAGCAGGAAATTGCATTTGGGAGAACAGGGTGCCCCCGCTGCCTCCCCACACCCCAAACAAAGCCATGCCACTCACCTTGCCCTGTCTCCTCCTCCTCAGTCACCCAGAACAGCTCCCAAACCAGGCACAAGGGCCAAGGAACTTTGTGCTGGTCCCCAGGTGATCAGCTCAGGCCCTGCACAGGGAAGGGAGTGGCCCTGCCTGGCCAGGGGACTCAGATCATCTCCTTCAGACACTGTTGCACCATATCAGCTCAGATGCTCATAAAAGATGCACTGACAAAAACAGTAGTAACATCAAACATATACAACCATTTTTCCTGCTGGCAAGCTAAAATTTTATCCTAGAAAAGCTGAACCAGAGACAATTTAAGCCAACAGATAAGTGCAGGGAGACATACAGATAGAAAAAGGCACCACACTAGGATATGCACCTACCTAGAGTGTTCACACAGGTTAACATATTAACTTTCCATCCAGCAGCTCCTTAGTAGTTTGCTCAAACTTACTCAATCTCACCGAACAGGTCCTAAAAGCACAGGGTCCTCGGGTTGATATTTTATTTTTCACAGCTTCAACATGCTTGCAGTCCTCTGCGAATCGGGTTTAAGGTACAGAGCTCTCCAGACTGCACAAACATCCTAAGAACAAACATTTTCAGCATACCAAGAGCTCAGATACTCTAGGTCAATCCAACTATGTTTATTTGTATTTCGCCCAAATCACCACCAAAGTACTCGGAGCTCAAGGAGCAACAGCCTCCCACTGATTCAGCAAGAGACCAGAAGTAATTGGTAGACAGTGTGCAAGCACCACAAAGAATGCCAGAGGCATTTATTTACATGACCCCTGTTTGCCCAAGAAGAATTCAGCGTTTGCATTTTCCTCACTCGAATTAATCATCACTAGACTTAAATCCTCAGTACTATTCCCCAGCTAACAGGAGTAAAGGCACAAACCACCCAAAATCATCCAAACAAATTTTTTCAGAGAGCTGGTACCACTAGAACGAGACACTCTTTTACTCCATTAGATGGAGTTCCTCCTCAGGCTGGCACAGCACCCTGCTACCTCTCCAGGACAATTTCTCTCGTTATCTCTTCAAGGGACATGGAAAAGGCAAAGAGACACCATTCCTGCTGTTGAGTAACACCACTCCTGCCAGAGCAGAACCATCACACCTTCTCTGTCAGGCTGACAACACACTGCCCCTCACACCTGTGCTGCAGACACTAAAGCATGAAAAATCCCCCGGGACCCAGCTGCTGCAACCACACGTTCCTCTTCTCCCTCTGACCCCAGCGGGACCACTGGTCTTTAGTGCAAAGCCCCAAGTCACCTCTCGGGTCTGTCTGCTGTCACAGTCACACAAGCAGGGCTCCCTCTGATGTTACCCCCTCACTGCCAGAGAGACAGGCCAGAATTCCTCCAGAGCAGCCGCCCGTGGAAGACAAGAGCATTGGCCCAGCCCCGACTGTGTCCTCCGTGGCTGAAGCTGCAAAAGGTCTCATTCTACCTGTCACATGTCCTCCTTCACTTCCAACAGCAGCCAAGCCCAGCACATCAGGCAGTGAGAAACAAGGAGAACAGACTGGATAAGTTACCAATGAGCACCAGCATTTCTAAAAGCAGAAAAGTGCTTGGGGTTAAAAGAAATCCTATACAAAAGCTACTGGCACACAGCAAGAGCAGAATACCTTTACTGCTACCAGCCCCATAGCTCTTGCTGATTCTTCAGGCCTAACACCAACGATTAAGCACAATTTTGTGCTTAATATTTACATAATGCTTAAAGAAACGGGTATGTCTAAGCCAGTTTGTGCTGTCAGCAACATCTCTCCTAGTTATTGGAGCGTTTGTGCCAGCTCCCCGAGAAGTGAGAGCAAACTCCTGCAGCAAGGAGACAGTGCGACCTGGAATCAGCCAGGCTCTGCTGATTACTCCTCTGAGTAAACAGTGGTGTTCCCAGCACTTCAGCTTGCTCTCAAGCTCCTTCCGTTGGCATACTACCCTATATTTAGGATAGAGGAGTGCAATGACAAGCATTGGGAAGAATGAATAAGTGGTTTAGGATGCTCAGTATAGCAGTATGAAGAAATTCAAGAATTAGAAACTCCTAAAGTGAGGAAAGGAATCTGTAAAGCTATAAATGGGAAGAGACAGCACTCCATACAGAAAGTTAAATAACAAGTTTTGTTAAGAACAGTATTCCCAAGGCAAGAGATGCTAGTGGTCCATCATGTAACAGCAGTGGAAAGAACCCTGAGAGGAGGGGCTGCGAGAAGATAGCCAAATTCTTGTTTTTTTCACACAAAAAGAAGACTTTAATTTCACTTTGGACAGGTGAACAATGTCATACCGTTTTCCCCAGTCTAGGAGCCTAAAGGGAGACACAGCACCTCAGCGAGAAACTGTGAATGCTGCTGCCAGTCCCACATCCCCCTCCCTGCACCTTCCCATCCCGAGCAGAAGGACATGGTTACACTCCAAAAACACACACGGGAAGTTTGCAAACTTCAAACGAGTGGCAAAACCCACGAAACCCAGGCCTGCTGACTCGATGGGCGCTGGAGCCACTTCGCAGCCTGTTGCTTCTGAGGAGCCAGGGAGGCCACGAGGAATATTCAGCATTCACACCTTTTGGTGTGGCAGAATTATTAAGCGGCCTTTGGTCACCTGCCCCGCGGACTGCAGATAAAGTTTGCCAGTCGGTGTGTCCCGCCCGGCACAGCCACGCTCCCGGCTCCCCGAGCCAAGGTCAGCCATGGGAAGCGGCGGGGCCGACGGAGCCCCCTGGGGCCCGGGCCGAGGGACTGACCGGGACCGCCACCTGTCCCCAAGGGACTCCCAACTCGGCCGGGTCCCCGGACACCCACCTGCGCTCCCACGGCGCCAGTCCCGGTGAGCGGGAACAGCCCGGGGCGCCCATACGGGTATTGTCACACCCAGGGCCGGCGACCGCCGCCGCCAGTACCTGGGCCGCTCCCGGCGGAGCCCCGCGGCTCGCCGGGCA
>NW_020897809.1:404866-511254 GCF_003984885.1 Neopelma chrysocephalum
GAGACTCAAGGGTGCGGGACAGCGCGGGGCCCAGGCAGGGCCAGGGGCCAGGTCTGGAGTCAGCAGGCCTTGCCCTGTCCCGCGGCAGAGGGGGACAGCGGGAACCAGGGCACTGCTGTGCACCCTGTAGGCCAGGGACCCTCCTGCTCCACAGCACATGGTCCACTGAACAGTGATCCTCTGCTCCATGGGACACAGATCCCATCCTCTGTGGGGCAGAAATCCCATGCTCCATGTGACATGGATTCCATGATCTGTGGGGGAGGGATCCCATGTTCCATAGGACAGAGAGTCCCTGCTCCATCCTCCGTTGGGCAGGGATCCCCTGCTCCTTAGGACAGAGAGATCTCCTGTTCCATGGGGCAGGGATCCCACACTCCACAGGGCCCCGGTGCCCACGCTGTGCCCCCCCGCGGGCACACTGAGCTCCTGCCACACTCCCCAGGCCACCGCTCACCCCTCAATGACTTCCAGCGCCTGCGAGCCACCGAGCTGCTGGCAGTGGCCGCGGACCCCCCACCGCGGGAGCAGGGCTCTGCGGAGCAGTGTGCCCAGCGCTGTGCCACCAGCCTGGCCTGCCGGTGAGCGGGACATGGGGCCACCGGGGTGGGTGGGAGTGCGGGGGGCCATGACACCGGGTCACTGTGCACTTGGATGCTGGGTGCTCGTGTGTGACCTGGGTCCCCCAGGCCCTGGCATCGCACAGTGCCGTGCCAGACTCCTGCTGTGCCTCCCAGGGCTTTCCACCATGACCAGCAGAGCCAGCTGTGCCAGCTGCTGCAATGGACACAGCACTCGCCCCGCGTTCAGCTGCAGAAAAACATCCACTACGACCTGTACCAGAAGAAAGGTGGGCTGGTGCCACAGGTGGACACGGGGACACCACAGACTGGGCACAGGCCACCTGGCACAGGGCTTCCCACTGTCCATGTGCCCTGGCTTGGCCCTGGGGCTCTGATAAGGTGCCTGGCTCTGCCCAGACTACCTGCGGGACTGCATCGTGGGCGATGGCTCCAGCTACCGCGGCACACGGGCCACGACGGAGAAGGGGCTGCGCTGCCAGCACTGGCAATCCATGACACCGCATGACCACAGGTGCCCCCGTGTCTCCGGCTGCCCCATGGCACCCACCAGCGGCCCTGAACAGCATGGGGCAATGGGGAATGGGATGGGGACAGCGCAGGGACAGCGCAGGAGCAATGGGAACAGCATGGGGGCAGTGGCACCAACCAGGGGTGGCATAGCATTGTGGCTGTGCCCACCCTGGGGCAGGGGGCTCCTGGCAGCCTTCCTACCCACCGTGCTGCCTGCAGGTTCCTGCCGTCCCCCCGCAATGGGCTGGAGGAGAATTACTGTCGAAACCCCGACCGGGACAAGCGGGGCCCGTGGTGTTACACCGTCGATCCCAACGTCCGGCACCAGAGCTGCGGCATCAAGAAGTGTGAGGACGGTGAGTGCCACATCCCAGGGTCGCCCTGGGCTGTATGTCCTTCCCACACTGAACCCCTCCTTGGCTGTTGGCAGCTGTCTGCATGACCTGCAATGGGGAGGACTACCGTGGCACCGTGGACCACACCGAGTCGGGGACGGAGTGCCAGCGCTGGGACCTGCAGCACCCACACAAGCACCCCTACCACCCCAACAAGTACCAGCCCCAGCCCCAGGCAGCACACAGTGCCCTGGCTGTGCCAGGTGCCACGGTGGTGGTGCCGCCTCAACTGCTGCTCCCTGTCTCTGGCCCAGGTACCCCGACAAGGGGCTGGATGACAACTACTGCCGCAACCCCGACAGCTCCGAGCGGCCCTGGTGCTACACCACCGACCCCGGGCGGGAGCGCGAGTTCTGCCGCATCCGCCTCTGCAGTAAGTCCGTGCTGGCATCACACACAGCTGGGACTGGGGGTCCCAGGTGCCACCCTGACCCTGCTGCTCTGGCCACACAAGCAGAAAAACACCCGCGTCCTGTCAATGTCACCACCGGCTGCTTCAGGGGCAAGGGCGAAAGCTACCGAGGCCGAGTGAACGTCACCGTGTCAGGGATCCCCTGCCAGCACTGGGACTCCCAGGTGCCCCACAAGCACAACTTCGTGCCTGAGAAGTACCCGTGCAAGTAAGGGGTGGGGGATGAGCCCAGGAAGAGTGGCAGAGCGCAGTACCCATGAGTGTGGGATTGAGGGGGGACACCCACATGGCCCCAACACCTGCAGGGACCTAAAGGAGAACTATTGCCGCAACCCCGATGGCTCAGAGGCACCGTGGTGCTTCACCGCACGCCCTACCGTCCGCATCGCCTTCTGCTTCCACATCCGCCGCTGCCCCGACGAGCAGGATGCCCAAGGTGAGCCATGCCAGGCACCCGCCCCCGGGCACCAACCCCATGGTGCCTGCCGGGGGTGCCAGCCCTCCCTACCTGTCCCCAGAGTGCTACCACGGCCACGGCAAGCACTACCATGGCCACGTCAGCAAGACACGCAAGGGCATCACCTGCCAGCCCTGGGCTGCCCAGACACCCCACGTGCCCCAGTGAGTGTGCGAGGAGGGGCCACAGGGACAGGGGTGGGATGGAGATGGGGTTGGGCTGGGGATGGAAATGAGGATAGGGATGGTGACAGTGATGGTGACTTCCTCCCATCAGGATCTCACCTGTCACCCACCCTGAGGCACACCTGGAGGAGAACTACTGCCGCAACCCCGATAACGACAGCCATGGCCCCTGGTGCTACACCATGGACCCCCGCACCCCCTTTGACTACTGCGCCATCAAGCCCTGTTGTGAGCCCCTACCCACATGCCAGCAGAGCTAGGGGAGGACCCTGACCACCTGCTGGGGTGGTTTTGGTCCCCTCAGGGTGGCTGGATGTTGCCTCAATGCCTCCCTGTGCTTTCTCTCTGCAGCCGGCAGCCAGGTGCCCTCCATCCTGGAGAATGCAGGTGGGTGGCTGTGCGTGCCAGGTGGGTGCCGTGGGGCAGGTGCTGATGGCACAGCCCTGGCTGATGCCCACCCTGCCTGCAGACGCGGTGGCGTTCGAGCAGTGTGGCCAGCGGGACGAGAGGCTGCAGTGGAAGGGGCGCATCGTCGGCGGCCAGCCCGGCAACTCACCCTGGACTGTCAGCATCCGCAACCGGTGAGTGGGTGTCCCACCTGCACTGCCGTGTGGCCAGTGTCCCCCCAGAGCTCACCCCTTGTTCCCACAGGGAGGGAGTGCACTTCTGCGGGGGATCCCTGGTGAAGGAGCAGTGGGTGATCAGCACACGCCAGTGCTTCTCCTCCTGGTAAGGCTGGGGCTGGGGCATGGGGTGCTGGGACCCCCCCATGCCCTCATTTCCCTGTCCCACAGTGATGCCGACCTAACGGGCTATGAGGTGCAGCTGGGGACACTCTTCAGGGATCCCAGCCCTGGGGACCCTGACCAGCAGGCCATCCCCATTGTGCGGATCGTCTGCGGACCCTCTGAGTCCCAGCTGGTGATGCTGAAGCTGGCGAGGTGAGTGGCCGTGCCCTGGCCTCCATCCCCCCCACCACTGGCCAGGCTGGCACCATATCCCGCTGCCTTCTTGCCACAGGCCAGCCACTCTGAACAGGCGTGTGGCCCTCATCTGCCTGCCCCCCGAGCGCTATGTCGTGCCTGCGGGCACTGTCTGCGAGATCGCTGGCTGGGGGGAAACCAGAGGTACCTGCCACAGGCAGCCCCTGCCAGGGCATCCCCATCCAATACATCCCCTGCCCACGCCATTCCCCTGCAATGGCATCCCCTCGTCCGTACCGTTCGCTGCCCACAGCATCCCCATGTCCATGGCACACCCTACCCACAGCAAGCCCAGGTCCTTGGCATACCCGTGCTCACAGCATCTCCCTTCCATGGCATCCCACTTCCATGGCACTTTCCTGCACACGCCATCTACCTGCCCACAGCATCTACCTGCCCACAGCATCTCCTGGCCATGGCATCCCTCTTCCACAACATCTCCCTTCCACAGCATCCTTCTGCCTATGACATCCCCCTGCCCATGACATCCTCCTGTCCATGCCATCCCTTTCCCACAGCACCTCCTGCCCATGGCATGCTCTGCCCATGCCATACCCTCTGATATCCCTGCTTTCCTCCTGGTGCATCCCGTGCTTGCTGCCCGCAGGCACAGGAGACAGCAGCGTGCTGAACGTGGCGCAGCTGCCGGTGCTGGCCCACGACGACTGCAACAAGGCGCTGCGCGGGCGCCTGAAGGAGAGCGAGCTGTGCACTGCCCCGCTGCGCGCCGGCGTGGGCGCCTGTGAGGTGAGCCGGGCTGGGGACCTCCCCCGCAGGATCCAGCACCAGGGTGACACTGCTCTCTTTGTGCCACAGGGCGATTACGGGGGACCGCTGGCTTGCCTCACCGCTGACTGCTGGGTGCTGGAGGGGGTGATCATCCCCTCCCGTGTCTGTGCCCGCACCGACCAGCCCGCCCTCTTCATCCGTGTTTCCCTCTATGTCGACTGGATCTACAAAGTGATGAAGATGGGCTGAGCTGGCTCAGTCCCACTGGCCTGGCACAGTTGCCACTGTGCAATAAAGGCACGGCTGTGACCATGGGGGTTGACACTGCAGAGGGTGGTCTCACACATTTATTTAGTGCCAAACATCAATCCATGTCCTATCCTGCCCTCAGCTACATTTGCTCCATCCTCTCGTCCCTGGTGTGGTCCTCAGGGCCAGTGGTCACCCTGGGGCCAGCATAGCCCAGGACCACTGTGGGCACTAGGGACTGTGCTGGCCTGTCCCGTCCTGCCTTGGCTGCCCAAGGTGCTGGAGGAGCCAGTGGGCACAGTTCTTGAAGACATCGGCCTCTGTCTCCACACCGGTCAGCGCGTGGCCACCCTCTGGGTACCACAGCAGCCTGCGGGGTGGGATGGGATGGAGGGATGCTCAGCCAGCACCCTGGGGCTCCCTCCCCGCTCCCACCTGCACCCCACTCACCGTGCTGGCACACCCCTGGCCCGCAGCACCCGGTACAGCTCCAGCGCCTGTGTGGGGCTGACGCGCCGGTCCCGGGCGCCCACGCACAGCAGCACCGGTGTCCGCACCTGCAGCACAGTCCCGGTGGGCGCCTGGCACCCTGTGCCTGGCACCCCGCACCCATCCTGATCTTGCCTTACCTGGGCTGCCTGGGCGATGGGCGAGCGCAGCAGCATGGTGGCCACCTCCTCAGCACATGGCACCCGCTCAAAGGAGTAGGGCAGCCCCAGGGAGGTGTAACGCCTGTGGCACAGAGGCGCTGGTGGGTGTTGTGGGGATGGGTGGTGTGTGGCACGGCACAGGCTGGGGGTGGCACTCACCAGTCGGGGATGTCAGAGGTGCCCAGCAGCGCGGGCAGGTTGGAGACGGGGCCGCGCAGGGCACAGGCTTGGTAGCGCTCGGGCTCGCGGGTGAGGAGGTGGAGGGCGATGAAGGCTCCGTGGGATCCAGCCAGCAGGGCCAGGCGGTGCGGGTCCAGGGGCTCGCTGCGCAGCGCCTGCTCCACTGCCAGCTGTACCCGTGGGGCACCCACTATTGGCACCCCACCACTGGCACCCAAACATCAGTGTCCTCCCAGCAGACACCACCGCCAGCACCCAAACATCAGCATCCTCCCAGCAGCACCCCCCCAGCAGCCCCAGCCCACCTGGGTGTCCGCCACGTCCTGCTCACCCACACGGGAAAGCAGGGAGTTGATGCTGGCCTGGCCGAAGCCCAGGGAGCCACGGTAGTTCACTGGGGAGATGGGAGCCATGGGTGCCATGTCTCCAGTGGGACACAGGACCACACAACCCCAAGCTCCCCAGCACTCACCCAGGAGCACAGCAAAGCCCAGCTGGCACAGTGCAGCCATGCTCGGGCGCCAGCGGGCATCGAAGACGGCGTGGGGGCCACCTGGGGCCAGCATGGATGTCACCTGGACTGCCACTAGCGCTGCCAGGGTGTCCCCACCGTCCCTTCACTCACCATGGGGGCACACAATGAGGGGGTGTGGTGCTGTGCCATCCAACGGGCTCAGCAGCAGGGCCTCAAAATCTTGGGTGCCTATGCCAGGAAAGGGGTCCTGCTCAGCACCCAGCACCCTGGGCACCCAGCACCCTGCCCACCCCCTGCTCCCAAGGGTCCCTGGCACCCAGGTGTGGTGGGGGCCCACAAGTGCTCACCGTGTGCAGCAGGGCTCTGCCCACTGCAGGATGGCCGCACCGTCAGGGTCTTCCAGGTGACACCAGGCACTGTTGGGGTGTCCTCCACTGGCACCCAGCGGAGGGGCAGCTCCTGTCCTGCTGGCGGCAGCACAGCCACCACCTGGGCACAGGCAGTGGGTGGCACCAGAGCCGTGGCACCACAAGGCTGTGCCATGACAAGGCTGTGCTGTGCTGGATCTGGCTGAGCCATGTGACTCTGTGCCTGGCCATGCCATGGCACACCATGCCATATGTGCCACACCACGCTGTGCCTGGCTGCACATCACCGTGCCATATCCCACTGTGCCGCACGGTGCCACGGCTCTGCTCACCAGGCTGGGGGGATGGTGTGGGGCAGAGCAGGTGGCCACTAGAAGGTCCCACTGGAGAGTGAGCAGTTCCCAGCACCCCTCGGGCGACCCTGGGGACAGAGAGCATGTTGGTGATCGCAGCTGCTCACTGGGGCACCGTGGGCAGCCCGGTGCCAGGTACCTGCCGTCAAGTTGGTGACGGTGGCCGCCTCCGTGTCCACAAGCAGCAGGTCCTGTGAGGGGGCAGAGCACAGGGGTGTCACCATAGGAGGCGGGGTCACACCCCTGGCCCTGCCCTCCCCAGGACTCACCGTGCGGCTCCGCTGCGGGGTGCCCAGCACGGCTCGCCGGCTGTCGGCTGCCCAGCACCGTGGCGGCAGCACCTCCGTGTAGAGCCCGGCGAAGGCTACGAGTGGGGCAGAGTGCTGGGCTAGCGAACTGGGGGTCGTGGGCATCTGGCTGGGGAGAGTCCCAGCCCCACGGCAGCACCCAGCCCTGCCCACTGTGCTGTGCTCACCCTCCGTGGGTTCCTGCACCACATCGAGCACCGTCACTGTCTGCCTTGTCTGCCAGGTGAGCTGGGGAGAGCTGGGGGTCAGGGATGGGCCCACGCTGGGAGAAACTGAGGCAGAGGGGCTTGGGGTCCCCTCGCCTCAGCTGGGCACTACAAGAGGCTGTGACAGCCAAGCTGGACACCACACCGGCAGCACAGGGTGGCACAGCTGTGCCTGGTGCCCGTGGGACCCAACTCACCATGCACAGGCGCAGGCACTGACGGTGGGGCCCCCCCACAGCCCCCTCCAGGTAGAGCAGGCGCTGGCCGTCAGGGCTCAGCCGGGGGGAGCAGGCGGCACCATTCTCTGCTGACAGCAGCTCTGTGGGCAGCAAGGGGTCAGCACCCCAGGGACCCCCTGGGCACCCCCCAGGGCCTCAGTGCTCACCACAGCACCCGCTTGACAGGTCCAAGTGGAAAATCTCTGACCTGGGGAGGAAGTGTGGGTCAGGTTGGACCTCCGCTGCGCTGATACCGCACGGGCATCCTGGCATAGTGCTGGATGCTGAGAGGGACCCACCTCCTGTTGGAGCAGGCGCTCAGCCCCAGGCGGAAGGGCTCATGCCACCAGCCCACGAACACCACACCACGATCACCGGGGGACCACAGGGCCTGTGTGACAGCCAGGTTGATTCCACAGCCCCAGGCTGGATCCCCTGGGACGATCCCTGCATCCCCATCCTGACCTGGCCAGGGGAGAGGTGCTCTGGGACACCCTCCAGCACTGAGAGGCTGCTGCTCTCCAGGTCCAGGACGCAGAGGATGGGCACACTGCGAGTGCTCAGTGCCTCCCCCCAGTCCTCGTGGTACAAGAACTGCTCACCCTGCAGCACAGCCTTGTCAGCGCCACACCCTGCAGCCGCAGGCATGGGGCTCTGTGCAGGGCACACTCGTGGGTTTGTGGCACACTCACACACTCATGGGGTGCATGGGGTGCTCAAGGGGTACGTGCCATGCTCATGGTGTGCTTGGCATGCTCAAGGGGTGCACAGAACACACTCATGGGGCACATGGCACCTACCTCCTCATCCTCATCCTCCTCTGCTGACCGGGCTGCCCTGGGCACATCCCAGGGGCAAGGGGGGCGGTGTTTGGGCCGGCTCTTCTCAGCCACGTACAGGAGCCGTGTCTCTGACTGGGACCAGGCCAGACAGGCAAAGGGCCCTGGCAAGGTGAGAGGTGCCAAAGCCCAGCCCGGCACAGGCACAGCCATGCACCAGGCAGGCACTTAGCCCTCGCCCGTGCTGCAGGCAGGGACCATGGGAAAGGGGCCCTACCCTCCGTGTAGACCTCCCCGTGCTTCCCCAGCGCCGTGAGGTCCACGCTGTGGCTGCGCCCGCCACTGTCCCACACCTGGGGGAGTGGGGGTCAGCACGGGCACACCGTGTCCGCGGCGCCCACCGCCCCACGCTGGCCCCCGGGACAGCCGCGTTACCTCCAGCAGCTCGTGGCCCTGCCGCGGGCAGCGGCTGAGCACGGCGCGGTGCTGCCCCGTGGGCGAGTCCTGGCTGAGGAGCCTGAGGGCGGGAGGGAGGCAGGGAGGCTGCGGTGGGCGGCACTCTGCGGGCACCGGGCACGCTGCGGGCACCGGGCACAGCACAGGCACCGGGCACACCGCAGAGGCACCGGGCACAGCACAGGCACCGGGCACACAGCACAGGCACCGGGCACACCGCAGAGGCACCGGGCACGCCGCCCCATCGCGCAGCCCGTCCGTGCCGTACTGGTTGTGGATGCCGGCGCTGAGCGCGGTCCTGCTGGCGGCGAGGCCGCGGCCGCCGGCCGTGCACCGCACGCTGTAGTGGCGGCTGAAGCGCAGGAGCCGGCGGCGGGGCAGGTCGGGGCGGCTGCACTCTGCGGGAACGGGGGGGTCAGCGCCCGCTCACACCGCTCCCGCGGGCCAAAGGCGCAGCGGGGGCCGAGCCTGCGACTCACCGGTGTAGAGCAGGAAGGTCTGTCCCCCCGCCGCGGCCCCGAGGGCGGCACGGGTGATGGCAGGGAACTGGCTCAGCTCCCGGTAGCAGGCAGCGGGGCCGCCGCCCGCCTGGGCGGGGGAAGAGGCGTGTTGGAGGGGGAGAGCTCACCCCCATGCCCGTGCCCAGCTCCTGAAGCGGGGCTGTGCTCACCCACGCAGACCCCCCCGAGCCCCCTTGCCCACCTCCATGCCCGGCTGGGTCCCTGTGGCCATGGGCCGTGCTGTGCCACGCCGGGCTGCCTGCGCGGGCCGCTCACAGCGGGACGCCCGCCAAGGCACGTGGGAGCAGCCCGATGCCAGCGCCCCCGCCGCTGCCAGCCCTCCAGCTGCTCCCTGCTGCCCAGGACGGCCAGGCAGGGCTCACCCTTCCCATGGCCCAACGCATTCCTGGCGGCACAACCACCCACCCACGCAGGTGAAAGGTCCAGTGGCCACCAGCTCCTGGGGCACCACCACCAGAGACACCGGGATGCTGAGCTACATCGTTTATTGGGGGGTGGCAGCAGTGGAGGCCCTCAGCACTCCAGGTGCTTGAGCAGCCACAGTGCCATGTTCATGAAGCCATCAGCTTCGGCCTCGACACCAGCCAGCGCGTGGCCGTTCCCTGGGTACCAGAGCAGCCTGCGGAGGAGAGAGAGGGGTTAGTGCCATGCCTGCACCCCACCACCGGGGCACCCAGCACTCCACTCACCGTGTGGGGACCCCCCGGGCCTTGAGGGCACGGTAATACTCCAGCCCCTGCTTGGGGGGCACACGCCGGTCGTCTTCCCCCAGCATCAGCAGCACGGGCACACGGACCTGCAGGAGTGACACGGCCTCAGCACTGGGACTGCTGGCAGGGACTGGGATGGGGATGAGGACAGGGATGGGGACATACCCGGTCGACATAGCGAATGGGTGACTTGTGCAGCATCTCTGTCCACTGGGCTGGGTCTGGCAGGGCATCGGGTGCGTAGGGCAGCCCTGTTTCTGTCAGGCACCTGTGGGTGAGAGTCAGGGTCATGTGTGGGGCTGGTGTGGCAGGGAGCCTGGGAGATCGTGGGCAGCAGTGCTCACCAGTCAGGGATGTCTGTGGTGGCCACCATGGAGGCAATGTTCACCACGGGGTTGCGGACCACGCAGGCACGGTAGGTGTCGGGGAACTGCCCGATGAGGTGGCACGCCAGGAAGCCGCCGTGTGAGCCGCCCACCAGTGCCACCCGACTGGCATCCAGCGCCTCCTCCTGCAGCACCCGCTCCACGCAGAGCTGCCACCACAGGGGACACCCACTGAGGCAGGCAGCCCTGCTTTCTCTACCCGGGGCACCCATGGGAGCACGTGTGTGCCCCAGGACCACGTGCCGGGCCGTACCTGCACGTCGCGCACGTCCTGCGTGCCCACGTTGCCGGGCAGGGAGGCCACACTGTCCTGGCCGAAGCCCAGTGAGCCGCGGTAATTCACTGGGTGGGGGGCAGCGTCAGAGCCCTTCCTCCTCCGTGCCCCCACCCCAGCCCCTCCGTGGGCAATGCCCCAGAGCCCCAGTGTCACTCACCCAGCAGCACAGCAAAGCCCACGCGGCACAGCGCCGCCGGGTACAGCATCCACCCGGCCGTGAATACAGAGTGGGGACCCCCTGCAAATGGCAAAGGAAGGGGGGTGACGCTGCCCAGCTGGGGTACAGCAGGGTGGGGACAAGCTCTTACCATGGGGCATCACGACCAGGGGGGGCTTCTGGGCAGTGGGCCCCTCAGTCGGGCGCAGCAGGATAGCATCAAAGTCCAGGCCCCCTACAGAAGCAGGGTGGAGGTGTCAGGGATCAGTGGGGGTGGTGGAGTCCAGCTTTGCCTCCCTGGGCACTCACCATACTGGGGGTGCTCCTGCTCTGGAGGGGGCTGCAGGGTGCGGATGCCCCAGCTGATGCTGGGCACTGGGGGTGCATCCTGCAGGCAGATCCACTGTGCCTGTGCCTCGTGGCCAGCAGCGGGCAGGACGGCCACTTTCTGTGCAGGGAGAGGGGTCAGTGCTCACGTCAAGGTGGGCACTGGGAAGAAGGGTCAGTACCTGCACCAAGGGGCTGGTGGGCACTGGAGAGGGGGATGTGACTTTACCAACATGGGGGGGCAGCTAGGGGTGGAGAATCTGGCCACCAAGAGGTCCCGGTCGATGGTCAGGACAGACCAGCTTCCCTGGGGGCCATCTGGGGAGTAGGGAGGTCAGAGCTGCAGGTGTGACCCCCTCCCCACCATGGCACCAGCATGGCCCTGTTGGCCCTTCACTCACCAGCTGTCAGCAAGGTTGTGGCACCCGTTGCTGTGTCCACCACGAACATGTCCTAGGGGCACGAGGGCAGAGTCCAGTGGAGCCCTGACCTGGCCTGGCCCCCCCCCAAGGCCCCCCCCCCCCTCACCTGCTGGCTGCGCTGGGCTGTGTCCAGCAGGATCCGGCGGCTGTCAGCTGCCCAGCACATCCCTGGCAGTGCCCCGCAGTAGATTCCCGGGAAGGCACCTATGATGACAGTGGTGGCACTCAGTGTCTCCCTGTGTCCCTCCCAAAACCCCCAGGGCTGTACTCACCCCACTCCTGCCGCGGCACAGCCTCCAGCACCGTGCTGGTCTGTTTGGTGTACCAGTCGTACTGCGGGAGACACGGAATGGGGTGAGTTTTGCAGGGTCTCATCCCGCCTGCCACCACTGCAGCACAGAGAGGAGGCACCACTGCCCTCCTGCCAGCCCCCACCTTGGCAGAGGCACCCTGCTACCTCCCCTGGTGTCCCCCCGGTGCTGCTCACCATGCGGAGGCGGCTGCACTGCTGGTGGGGGCCCAGGACATCATTCTCCAGGTAGACAATGCGGCACCTGTCGGGGCTGAGCCGTGGGGACCACACAGCTTTGGTGTCCTCAGAGAGCAGCTCTGCATGGGCACAAGGGGACAGTGAGGGGCTGTAGGGAGCTGGGGGGCTGGCGGGGTTGGGATCTGTGCCACTCACCACATTTCCCACCCGTCAGGTCCACGTAGAAGAGCGCTGACCTGCCGGCACACAGGGGTGTCACAGTGGGGCTGTGGGGCTGGGCTGTAGGGTGGGGGGCCCCACATGGACTCACCGTGGGGTTCAGGCTGTGGGGTGCCCCATGGGGACTCACCGGCGGTTAGTGCAGTAACGCAGCCCCAGGCGGAAGGGCTCGTGCCACCAGCCCACAAACACCACGCCGGTGTCCTCAGGGGCCCAGAAAGCCTGCAGGGAGAGGGGAGATGAGTGGCTCGGATGGCTGCTGGCCCCCAAAATCTCCCTTTTCCAGTTCCCTGCAGCTCCCCATCCTGACCTGGCCAGGAGAGAGATGCTCAGGGATGCCCTCCAGCACTGAGATGCTGCTGCCCTCGATGTCCAGGATACAGAGGACGGGCACGCTGCGGGTGCTCAGAGTCTCCCCCCAGTCCTCATGGTACACGAACTGCTCACCCTGTAGCACAGCCCCGTCAGCCCCACAGCCACCTGGCCAGCCCCCACCTGCCCCAGGGTGGGTAGGTGAACCCCACCTTGAGGGGCGCATCCTCCTTCTTGGGCTGCCCTGTGTCCTCATCAGAGGTGCCCAGCTCAGGGGCTTTGCTCTGGAAGAAGGACTCGGTCTTGGGACGCTTTTTCTCCGCCACGTAGAGCAGGTGGGTCTCCGAGTGTGACCAGGCGAGGCACCCAAACTGGTCTGCAAGGCACGGTCAGCACCGGCCACCCCTTCCCCCAGGACCCCACAGCCCCTGGCATCCCCAGGCCCCTCACCATCGTCGCAGATGCTGCCGTGCTTGTCCAGTGCCGTCAGGTCAATGCTCTTTACCTTGCGGTTCTGATCCCACACCTGGGGACAGAGATCGTGGGGCGGCCCCAAGACACAGCGTGGATCTGGCCCTGAGACACAGCAAGTATCCAGCCCCCCGTTGGACCCCTCCTCACCTCCAGGAACTGCTTCTCCTTCTCTTTCTCCTTCTCCTTGCCAGGGACCTTGCGCAGGACGGCCTTCAGTGTCCCGCTGGGGGACTCGCGGCTCAGCAGCCTGTGGGTGGGTGGGTGCCCATCAGCCCCTCTATCAGCACCCTGGGGACCCCGTGTGGGGGCGGGATGAGACTCACTCGCCCTTGATCTCGGAGCAGGTGCCGACAGGCCCCGAGTAGACGATGGAGGCTCCATCATGGAAGAGGAGGTACTGGCGGCAGAACTTGATGTTCTCGGCCCTCGCCAGGTCCCGCTGCGACCACTCTGAGGAGGGGGGTGAGGACACCAGCTGTCTCCCCACCAGGCAGGCAGGGACCACCCGGGTGCCCCAGTCCCCAGAGGGCACAGCCCGTCCCCGTACCGGTGTAGAGGCTGCAGTACTTGCCCCCGTACTGGGTGGTGAGGTCGGGGCCGAGGCAGGCAGCACTGAGCCCCGGGTGCTGGCTCAGCTCCCGGTACAGCTCCGACAGCTCCTCTGTGCGCGGCGGCACCTGCGGGATCAGAGTGGCTGGAGATGTGTGGGGTGAGGGGTGGGGGGCAAGGACCAGGCAGTGATGGGGCACAGGAGGCAGTTACTGGGGCGCCAGGGTATTTGGGGAGAAGTAGGGGTGTACTGGGAGCAACGCCTGGGAGTGGAGAGCTGGGGCAGATTTGGGGTACAAGGGGGGGGGGGACAAGGGTAGAGGGGCAGCTAATGCAGGGCTGGGGCAGTACTGGGGGTGCAGAGCCAAGGCACTACTGGGGTGCCAGGGGCTAAGAGAGTACTGGAGAGCAGTACTGGGGCACATAGGGGGGATTAGGAGGGTGTCGGGGCACTTACTGGGGTACCAGTGGGTACGAGGATACTGGGTGCAGTTACGAGGATACTGGGGCACAGTAAGGCATCTAGGAGGGTACTCGGGGAAGTTACTGGGTACTAGAGGGTATGAGTGCGCTGGGAGGCAGTAACCGGGGACCATGGGGGGATTAGAAGGGTGCCAGGGGGTGCCGAGCCGGGGCAGTCACCGGAGCAGCGGGGAAGGAGCGGGGGCAGTGAGGGTCAGGGGTCCCGGGGGTGCAGGACGGGGGTGCGGCGTGGCCGGGAGTTCTCCCGGGGCTCTGACCCGCCCCCCCAGCCTCTCACCGGCAGCTCCATGTCGGGGCGTAGGCGTGGCCAGCGGCGACACTTCCGGGGTGACGGGCGGGGCCTCCAGCCCGCGGGGCCTCCCATTGGCTGCGGCGCTCCTGCCACCGCCCGCGCTGGGGCGCCCCCTGGTGGGCGCGGGCGGAGCCGCCGCGACTCCCCACGCTCCCGCTCCACGTGTCCCGGCGGCCGCTCCCGCCCCGGGCACCCGATCGCCCGCGGGGCCCATGTGAGGCCGTAGCCGGGAGACAGGGAGTGGCCCCGCAGCCTCTGGGCCACCCTGCGGTTTTTTCCCCACCAGGTGGTTGCGGCACAGGGGGGCCGTGTGCAGGACGGGGGGATCGGGCCCTTGTGGGGGTACAGGGACCCCCAACGCAGCACCGCGGCCAAAGGGGACTGGGCCCTTGGGAGCCCACGGAACCCAGCAGCCTGGCCAGGACAGTGGGATTGGGTCCTTGATGCTTACAGGGATCCCCAGCCCAGCAGCCCAGCCAAGGGGGATTGGACCCTGGGGAGCCCACAGGATCCAGCAGCCTGGACAAAGGGCAAATTTCGGTCCTTGGTGTTCACAGGGACACCCAGCCCAGCAGCCCAGGTGTGGACTGCAGAGCCCACCAGTGCTTGGTGCCAACTAGACCCACGGGGCTCCCATCCTGGCCACCCGCACCATGCCCAGCAGTCCCAGTCTCCTGCCCCCCCCTCCCCCCCCGCAGGCAGGCAGGAATCGGGGTCAGTCCGTGGTTTGTGTCAAGTCCTTTTTATTCTGTTCCCACAGAAACACCTGGTGAGGGGGCAGCTTCTGGGAGGGAGTCACGACACAGCGGCGGGGGCGGTACGGCACGGTACGGCACAGTACGGCACGGTACGGGGTCACTACGGGTGGCACAGAGCACAGCAGACACGCACACCGTCACAATGTTCAGAGGGAGCGCACCCGGCATCGCACTCACCGCTGGAGACAGCGCCCAGCCGCGCTCGGCCCTCGGTCTTTGCACCCCCCGTCCCCCCGCCCCAGCCAGACCGCCACGGTTCGGGCTGGAGCCCCTGCCTGGCGGGGGTGGGCTCTGTGCCCCCGGTCCTGGCAGGCACGAAGGCAAGGTGGCGGATGTGCTCGGGCGGCGAGATAGGCCCCGGCGGGGTCTCGGTCCCGCGTGCGATTTACACACTGTACAAGTATTTACAGCGCGAGGAGTGGCGGGGCCGGGGAGGCACCCTCAGGCTCTGCACTTGTCAGCGGCGGGGAGAGGCGGCGGGTGTGCGCGGGGCCGGGGGGCTCCTCAGTGGGGCTGCCCCCAGCAGTGCCACGCTGACCCCCCCGTCCCACAGCCACCGGCCTCCCCCCCAGCCTTGGGCACCGGCAGAGCCCCCGGCGAGGGATCTGCCACGGAGTGTGGGCTTCCCGCGGCAACCGGGTCCTCGATCACAAGTGCATAAATCTGCTAAGAGCTTTCAGTACAGCGATGGACTGATGGAAAAGAAAAAAAGAAAAGTCCAGGCAAAGAACAGCAAGCACTGAAAGGCGGGTGGAACCGTGCAGAGAAGTAGCAAGCCATGCTCTACGACGGGACAGACGGTCACGGGCGCTAGGGCTGCCCTTTGGCAAAGTGGCCCTCCGTGGGTCGAACATGCCACGAATTCATACGCACGGGTGGTCGGTACAGAGTAGTTCTCGGGTCGCTCGGCGGCACGCTTTGCGATGGAACCCTTGGGCGCGACATTGAACTGATTAGCTATTCACAGGTCTTGTTCTGGAGTCGTGTTATTTCGTTGCATAGAACATCGGGCGGGTGGGTGGGCGGGTGCCCCCCGCCGCGGGGGTGCCGGCGGGGCACTGCCAGCGTGGGGAGGCGGCGGGGTGTGGGTGAGCCCCCTCCTCGGGCTGCCTCCCCCCCGGGGAACCCCCTCCTGGCAGGGCGAGTGGGCTTTGGCCGCCGGCCGCTGCGCTGGCCGTCCCCGCAAAATGGCTTGAGAAGGACTTGGATTGCACAGTAAAAGGAAGGATACTGCCGGAGGCAAAGCTCTCCTGATCTTGTTCCACGGGATTTGTGCTCTTTTGTAGCCTCCTGCACTCTATTGCTTCTACAGACGACAGCCCGTGTGCTAACTCATCGCACAAAGCAAAGAGGGAAGAGGATTTGGTATAAACTTTAGAAAAATAAAACCCCAAAAACCAAAAGAAAATGAACCCAAAGAAACCGAGAAAAAAAGGAACCCCCCCGACGACGCCCCGTGCCCCCCCTGGTGCAGATGAGGTATACACAGAAATCAAAGTGGGATGATTAAGGCTGTTCTTGAAAGAAAAGGGGTGCCCGCGGCAGGCGCGCTGGCTGCGTGGCGAGGGCGAGCGCGGCCCTTTCAATGCTTCCAATGGCTTTGGGACGTGCGCCCAGCCGGCCGCGCCACCTGTCAGAGTCCTATGGCCTCATATTTCGGTAGTGAAACAGTGTTAGGTCCTAGCTGACGTGCTCCGGGGGCTCCCCGGCGGGGCCGGGAGCGGGCCGCAGTGCAGGGGGTGCGGGGACGGCCCCGGTGGGGCGGATGGGGTTGGGAAGGAGGAGTGGCGCCCATGGCGCCCAGCCCTCGGCTTGTGGGGGGGAAAAACCTATGAAGAGCTGGGGTTCGGAGGGAGCAACTCTGCGTATAATCTTGAGAAAGGGCTGCAGCCCACCCACAGGACCCGACCCAATGGTCTGGATCAGGCCCATCCCCTCGTGGCGGCTGCCGGGGCTTGCCATGTGCCGCGCTGGAGCTGCTCGCCTGGCGTGGGGGGACCTGCCCCAGGGCGTCCGCCGGGCCCCTGCTCGGCCGCTGTTTGGTCCAGCATCCAGGGATCGCCCTGCTTTCAAAAGCTTGTGAGAGACAGAGAGAGAGCCATTAGTCTGAGCAGCCTCGTCCCCGCGGAAGGGCCCCGCTGAGCAGCAGTGCCGGCCCGAGCGAATGGGCCTCAGAGAGCCAAGAGGCACTGCCGGCAGAGCAGCTGCTGCCGCCCCCGCGCTGGACGGGCTCCCGGAGCAGAGCCTGGGCCACCCAAACCTTCCATGCAAACCCAGGGTCTGCACCAGCATCCATCCGCATGGCATCGGCCCACACGGCTCTGCCGAGAGTGGGGAACAAGGCCAGGCCCCCATGCCTTGGCTTGGGGCCGGCACTTAGACGTGAAAATGGAGATGAGTGGCCCAGAGTGAAGGGACGGGGATGCAGCAGGTCCTTCCCACAGTGGTGACTGGGACTGTGGCAGGGCAGAGCTCAGTATGTGCTGGGGCAACAGCAGTGCCACAGGAGCCCCAGGGATGGCATAGTAGAGGGGACCTCAGTGTGAGGATTCATCCTTAAGGGCAGCCAACTTCTCCAGGCCTCTACATGGGCACTCACCGTTATACTCAGAGTCTGGCGCTGTGTGCTGAATTCATTGGCTTCTTCATAGGTTTTTCCACTGCAACGACTCAATCTCCACTCGCTTCCCAAACTCCTGCAGCAGGAAGGAGCAGGAGGGTGTCAGGCACAGCCGGGGCAGGGAGAGCCCACAGCGCAGTGCCCAGTGCCATCTGCACTCACCTTGTGCCGTTCTCTCACCAGAATGAAGTGAACTTCTTGCCGAAAGCTGACACCGCTGTGGGGAAGCCAGGAGAGGTGTCAGTGTGGCCCCCCTAATCCCCCCCTCCCCGGGGCCCCAAACTATGGGAGCACTGCACCCCAACCATCCCCAGAGCGCCTGACCCCATTTGGCAGCATCACCGCCCCATCCCCATCCCGGGAGCAGCCCTCACCTTCAGTCAGTTTGCCTGCTTGTTCCGCTGCCCCCCCTGGCAGGATTTTGGAGAAGACACTCTCTCCTTCCCCACCAGGCTGCCCCGTGGCCATGCCGGCGGGACCACGTGGCCCGGCCGCCCTTGGACCGGCCTTGCTGTCTGCTGGGGGACAAACAAAACCACCGTTAGCAGGGGACAGGCCCAGCTGGGGGAGCTCGGCCGAGCCCCCAGGGTGCCAGGCAGCTGGCATGAGAGGGGACAGATGGCACTGTGCCACTGGGGCCCACTGACCTGCTGCTCCCAGGGGCTGCGCCGCTGGAGCTCTCCCTGGCTGCTGTGGCACTTTCGCTGCGGGTTTGGATGTGTCCGTCGGCTCCGCTTTTGTCTGGAATGGGGAAAACAGCTCTCAGGGCTCACCCTCCCAGCAGAGCATCCTCTAGGGGTGGCGCAGGCCAGGAGGAAATGCCCAAACACTGTTCCAGGGCCCCAAAAGAGGCAGTAAGGGATCCAGGGCATAGGGATGTCTCCTTGAGGGGACAGCTGCTCCCAGGGCACCCAGGGATGGTTGTGGTGGGCATGTGGGTGGGATACTCTTTGCCCCACGGCTCCTGTTTCCAGCCCTTCTGCCAGCCCCTGGCCACAGCCAGCCGGTCCAACCCCAGGCAGAACTGTGGGGCCCAGCCAGCCAAGCCCGTACTTACCGCCGGTGCTGGGTGTCCGCCCGGCTGTGCGTGGAGTGCGGCCGGTGCCTTCCCTGCTGCCTGGGCTGGCCCCGGCTGCTGCTGCGGTGGCCGGGCCGAGGCAGGTCCCTGTGTCCTGCCCCTGGCCTCGGGCTGTGCTGAGCCCGCTGGCTGGGCAGCCTGCCGTGCCACTGGCTGCTGCCGTGCTGCCGGCTGCCCTGCCTGCTGCGGCCTGGCCGCCGGCTGCTGCGGGTGTGCGAGGGGCTCCGACTTGGGCGCTGTTGTGGCCGACACGTGTGGCTGGGAAGGCTTCTGTGCCTTGGGGGTCTCAGTGCCATGGTGGTGAGCAGCAGGGCGGGATGACGGGCCATACTCAGCAGAGCTGGGGCCGTAAGGCGCACGGGACTCAGGCTGCTGTGCCTTCTTGGGGCCGGACGGTGGCCCGTGGCTGCGGGGCTCGTGGCGGCCAGACTCTCGTGGGTGCTGCTTTGCCGAGCGGCGCGGGGGCTCATCGCTGGCGTGCCGGGAGGTGCCAGAGTGGCGATCGTACTCCCTGTGGTGCCGGTGCTCACGGTGCTGGGGGTAGTCATCGTGCTGCCACGGGTCTTCATCGGGGGGCTCGTCATAATCGTGGTAGGTGTGCTTAACTGGGGGTCTCTTCTGCGAGGAAGAGTGGCCACCGTAGTGCCTGACCCTCTCCGCCCGCGCCTCCCTGGGCTTATCAAACCAGTCTGTCTCCTCCTGACCCAAATGATAGGCTTCGGAAACCAAAAACAAACCACAGTCAATCTCTTGCTCGAGGCTGCCCGGGCGGAAGCCATGCAATGAGTGGGAGAGGCAAGCAGCGGGCACGCGCGCAGGGGACAGCACGTGCCGGTGGGGACGGGACACGGCGCGGCACGGCGCTGTGGGGCACCGTGCAGGACCGGCTAACACCGAACACCCGGGGTGGGGGGAGGAAGGCACGTGTCAAGCAAACTGAGGCGGTGAGAGTGTCTCTGCGTACGAGCGGACAGGCATGCCCCGGGGAAGTGCCATGCTCTGGGGTGGTCACCACGGGGAGCCGTTACCTTCACTGTCTGAGACAACGCAATGGGCATCGTCCATGCCGTAGCCCTCCTCGTGCTTGTACGAGTGACTCCTTGGCACGTCTTTGATGTGCTTTTGCACATCAGGCAACGAGTGGCTGGAGCAGAACTGGGAGCAGGGGTCCCCTGCAGACTGAGGGCCTGGCCCCCCCGCAGTGCGTGACCCCCCCACTGACTTCCCCAGGGGGCTGACGGGGCTCTCCTCCTCTGAGGGCTGCGAGCGCATGGGTGCTCGCCCGCGGCTCTGGCTCATGCTGAGGGATGAGGGCTTGGAGCTGACTTTCTGGGAGCGCTCCATGCCCTCCCGCTCATAGGACTTGCTCCGGCTGCCCATCTCCCGGCCAGAGGACTTTTCCACCCCATAGCCAGAGGAGCGGGTTCTGCTGCTGCTGGAGTAGACCCGCTCATCCTCGTCCACCAAATCCCGGCTGGAGACGCCGTAGTACTTCTGCTGCTCGTAGACGTTCTTTTTCAGGCCATAGGTGATCTCATCCTGCAGCTTCTTGGCCCTGGAGGCCACGTTGCTGCTGCCAACTGAGGTTGTTGCTGAGTAGGAGGCCAGGTCTGACTCCACGTCTTTGGCTTCTTCGATGGGGGAGAACTTGGAGATCTTCTGCTCCATGCCCTGCTTCCTGTGCTTGCTGCGCTTGGAGGAGATGACGGCGGGTGCCAGGTTTTTGGATGAATGCTTCGGTAGTGGTGTGCCAGAGCCATGCTTGTCCACCCGTGAGGAGTGCCGGTACTCACTGTCCCCATAGTAGTAGCTCGAGCTGGTGGAGCTCCCTGACGCTCTGCCATTGCTCTCCGTGCCCCGGTAGTAGCTGTTCTTCCCACGGTAGTCAGGGCCATGGTGGTCGTAGATGTCCTCCTCAGACTCCTCCTCGGCTTTGGTGTAACAGCAGGGCCGGCTGGAGCTCTCGGTGTCCCCCAGGTCGCTCTTCTCTCTGCCGTGGCGGCTGTCGACACTTGTGCCCACCGGCTCCGCTTTGTGCCCCTCCACTGCCGGACTCTCCTTGGTGAGCTCGCTGATGTCCTCAATCATCACATAGTTACGGGGGATGTTCTGCTCCAGGCTGGTGTAGAGGGACTCAGAAGAGTAGCTGGCTGAGGGGCCTGGTGTTGTGCCGGTTCTCTCGGCCGTCCGGGTCTCAGGCGCCTTGTACTGCTCGTAGCTGCCACTCGCCGGTGCGGTGCTGAAGGTGACGTCAGGCACGGCGGAGGAGCTGGTGGCTGCGCTGATGACCTCGTAGTTGGTGGGGATCTTCTGTTCCAGGTCAGCCAGTGAGGTCTGCCGTGGCTTCTGGTGCCCGCCAGCTAAGTCTGCTGGGCTCTGATAGAGGGTGGGCTGTGCCGCCGGCACGGCGGCTGCCCCGGCATAGGCGCTGGGGGCTTGGTAGGGGTTTGGGGGCTGGAAGCCTGGCTGGGCTGGCGTGGCCAGCTCTGGGTATGTGGTGCCGTGGGCCGGGAAGGCACCGGGTGAGGTGAAGGTGGGCAGTGGGGCTGCTGACAAGCCATCCTGTGAGGTGCTGGCAGCAGGGTACTGGGGGTGCTGCAGGCGTGGCGGCGGGAAGGCAGCAGGGCCCTGTGGGGCGGGATAGGGGTAGGCGCCGTAGGAGGCGGCGGCAGCGGTGGCGGTGTAGTCAGGGTACTGCCCAGCAGGCGTGGGGCGCAGGCCAGCGCCATCATAGGCAGCGAGGCGCAGGCTGTGCAGCTCGCTGTCAGACAGGTAGTCCCGGCGGTCCCCAGGGTAGCGCAGGTAGGGGTGGTCCCGCCCACCACCCCGATCCTTCAGCAGTGACTCCTTGCGCTGAGTGATGCCCAGCTCCAGGTACTTCAGCTTGGCATCAATCTCCTTCTCCTCCTCATCCAGCTCCGCCTGCTTCTTCCGCAGCTTGGTGGCCTCATGCTCCACCAGCCTCAGGTCACGGTCAAGCTCCTTCAGCAGGCTGGCCTTGGTGACCGGTGCGGTGGCCTTTGTGGCCAGGCTGCTCAGGTAGAGCTGGGAGGCGGCCGGGCTGGCCAGGGGGACGTGGGGCTCCTCGGGCGGTGGGCTGGGCAGTGTCCGCTTCACCTTGCGTGCCAGCGAGCTCGACTGCAGCCCCCCCACCTGCAAAGCCAAGGGACACTGGGTCAGGGGGGCAGGTGAGTGTCCCCCCATGTCCCACCCCAAGCATCACAGCGCTCCTCCCATGCCCCGGGGGTTGTGGTGAGGCGTCCCACTGTGCACGTGTTCCCCCACGCACCGAGGAAGCGGCGTTTATGTAAAAGCGCAATAAATAGGATGGAAGTAACAGGCAGGGCGCTTTCCGTGAGTAATTACCGGGGGTGGCAGCCGGCCAAGTGCCAGGCTGGCTGCGTGTGTGCCCTCTGCCGCAAAAAATGCTTTCTATCTGTGAGCACGTGGCAGAGGGACTCAGGAGACTGCCTGGGGTGCTGCTGCCCCAGGAATTGCCCCGTGGCTCTTGCCAGGGCACTTAGCAGCTCAAGGCAACCTCAGTGTGTAGGGACAAAGGTGTGAGCAAGAGCCACCGCAATCCGAAATGGAGTTGTGCGTTATGGTGGCTCCTCGTGTGAGAAGGGGGACCCAGCTGGAGCAGGGGAAATGGGATAGGGAACAGCCCTGATCCTGCCATCCCACAGCAGCTCCTGCCTGCTGACAGGCTCGTGCAGCCAGTGGACCTCCAAGGCCTCCCTCTGGCTGCCAGTGTCAGTGCACATGTCTGTGCCCACTGGCTGCCATCAGCTGCCACAGGAAGCTGGCCTTTTGAAATATTAATTGCTGCAGTGCTAATGAAACTGAAATGTCCCGAGGTGCCTCCCGGGGCTGATCCCTGAGGGGAAGATTGTTCCCGAGGTGACATACCTGGGTGCTGGGCAGCAGTGGGTGCTGATAGAGGGAAAACCTGTCTTTGCCGGCCTCCTCGGCGGTGGGGCTGATGGGCTTGGGGTCGGAGAGGGAGCGCTGCATGGTCTTGATGGGGCGCGGCAGCGTCTGCTGGCGCTGGGCTAAGTCGGTGGTGAAGTGCTTCTGCGGGGGGACGTGGGCCTTGTTCAGCCGCTCGCTGGTGGCGAAGGAGGACTCCAGGAGACGGTGGGGGGACAGGGGTGAGACGGGTGAGTAGAGGACCTGGGGAGAGCGGGGTGGCTGGCGGGTCACCAGCTGAGAGAGGGATTCGGCTGGCAGATGGGACTGGTAGCCAATTTCCAGGGGATCTGGCTTCTTCTTCTCGAACTTGCCTAGGGTCTGCTGCCGGACTGTGTGGGGGTCCAGGGGGCCTGTGCTCACTATCTGGAGGTTGGTAGAGTAGGGTGGGATGGTGGTGGGCACCGTCAGCTGGGGGACCACGACGCCAGGTTGAGGGGCTGGCTCTGGCTCCGTCTGGCAGGCCAGGCTCTCACCCCGCTGTGTCTTCTCCGGGGCCGAGATGTACTTCACAATCTCCACCCGGGGGTCATGGGTGGTGATGTGGATGGAGGGGGAGACACGGAGGAGCTGGTCGGGCTCTGTTTGCACTGAGCAGTCGCTGATGGTCTGGATGCCCACACTGGCTGTACCGCGGGTCACCCCGTCCGTCTTGCCCTCAGCACTGGCCTCGGCATGCCGTGAGGCCCTGGAGCGCCGGCGGCGCACAGGCTGCTCCCACTCCCCACTGTCCTCCTCGTCTGTCTGCACGCTGCAGTCAGCACTGCGCCGTGTCCGCCGTCGCCGTGACAGCATGTACCGCTCCTCGCCATCCTCCTCGTCCGTCTGCACGCTGCTGTCCGCTGTCTTCCTTGCCACGAAGGCCTCCCGTGTCGCCTCCTTCTCATAGGCATCCCGCAGCCGTGGCATCGAGTTCCTCTTCTTGATGCCCCGGCTGGGCTCCCAGGACTCCTCGACTTGCAGTGACATGTCCGAGGCTGAGCTGCTGAGTGGCCGCTGCGGCACAGGGTAGCGGGGGCCGGTGGGCCCCTCTGGGGGTACCTGGCCCGGTGGGGCCCATGCCTGCCCGTTGTGTGGCAGCCCCCGCGGCGCCTCGGCGGGCCCCTCAGGTGGGCGGGCGGTGGGCTCGACGGGCGCAGGGAAGATGGTCTTCTGCCGCTTTTGCTCCTCCAGCTGCTGCTGCAGCTGGTGCTGGAGCTGGTGGATGTGCTCGAGTTGGAGGCGCTGCTGGGCGAGCTGCTCCCGCTGCAGCGCCAGCTGTGCGTGCCGCTCCTCCTGCTGCTGCTGCAGCACCTGCTGCTTGATGCACTGCAGCTCCTGCAGCTCCCGCTGCACCAACATCTGCTCCTTCTCACGGTGCCGCTGCAGCTCCGCGCGCTCCCGCTCCAGCTCCTCCTGCAGCCGCAGCTGCCGCAGCTTCTCCAGCTCCACGCGCTCCCGCTCCAGCTGCAGCACGTGCTCCTGCTGCTTGCGCTGACGTTCCTCTTCCCGCTCCCGCTCCTCCCGCAGAGCCCCATCCAGTGGCGGCTTGGGCGCTGCGGCTGCTTGCACGCTCTCCTTGGCAGCTGCTGGTGCTGCCGGTGCCTCCACACGGGGGGCAGCCGGTGGTGGCTCCACTCTCTGCAAGCCACTGGTGGGGGCAGCTGGGGCAGCAGGGGCTTTGGGAGTGGGACCAGCTCCCGCCGTTCCTGGTGCTGTGCTGACGACAGGCTTCCCCAGGTAGACAGGCGTCTCCATAAGTGAGGCTGCTGGGGCTGGACGGCTAGGAGCTGGGTGGCTTGGGGCTGCGTGGCTCGGGGCTGCGTGGCTTGGGGCTGCGTGGCTTGGGGCTGCGTGGCTCGGGGCTGGGAAGCGGTACAGGCCCTGTGCTGCCAGCGGGACACGGGGGGTGACGACGGGCAGCCTGGCCAGGCTGGCCAGTGGGACCGCTGCCACGCCACCAGGGCCGTAGGGTCTGTACAGCCCACGCAGCATGGGCCGCAGTACTGAGGCCGGCTGGGTGGTGATGGGCAGCGTGGAGGCGATGGGTGTGTTGATGGTGGAGTAGATCATGCCGTCAGCGGCCCGCACGGTTGCAGTGGAAGGAAGCATCTGCCGGATGGCGCCCAGGCGGACGCCGGGAACATTGTACTGTGCCAGGTCCCTGAAGCCCTGCCGTCCCTCGGGGAAGGTGGGGTTGTACATCCCGCCGGGTTTGGGTGGTACAGGGCCCTGCTGCTGAGCTGCCAGCCCCCCCGTGCCCCCCTGCCCAGCGCTGGGGCCATAGGGCAGCATGTCGGGGCCATTGGCATGCCGGCCCCCGTACTGGTCCATGGAGTTGAGGGCAGCGCACATGCGGCTGATCTCGCGTGCCGTGGTGGCACTGTAGTGGGCCAGGCTGGACTCCTGGAAGCTGGCCAGGTCCCCCCGGGGCGAGAAACGGTAGTCGGAGTAGATGTTGGAGGCTGAGCTGTACCTCCGCATGGGGAAGGGGTGGCTCAGCAGCTCTCCAGGTTGTCGCAGGTCGGAGAAGGAGCCGTACTGCAGCCCTTGGCCCAGGTAACCCCCCTCAGCAAAGCCCACACTGTAGGAGTGCTTCATGGTGCTCAGGTCCACAGCGGCATCGCCCGCCGGGGAGGGGAAGGGCTGATCTCCCTTCGTGTGGTAGTAGCCCATCCCAATTTCAGAGAGGTTTGTGTCTGACATGGAAGAGTAGAGGCGGCCAAAGGCGCTAGCTGGATAAAATTTCTGCTCCTCATAGAGTGCAGGTGCTGGGGCCGGCTGCTCCCGGTAGGGGAAGGTCTCCGGCAGCTCTGTCTCTCTGCTGCCATACAGGGGCCCACTGGCTTTCCGTCCAGGCGCCACCGTTGCCTCGCCGGCTTTTTTCTCTGGCATCTTGGAGGTGGGGTTGAAAGCACCGGTGCAGCTGCCGCCAAAGGGGAACTTGTAGACCATGTCACAGCAGGCCACCTGGCTTTCTGGCTTCACGCCTGTGAGGTCCAGCACATTGGTCGGTGCCTCCTCCTTCAGCACTTTGGTCACTGGGCCAGTAGCTGCCTCCTCCATCTGCACCATCATCACCTGGGACTTCTTGCCACCTAGGGCAAGGAGAGGGCTCTGGCTCTTCAGCTCCACTGGCACTGCCCGGTACACCTCCGAGCCTGGCTCTGGCGGGAAGGACTGTGGAAGGCCACCGGCATTCTGCACCCCGCCAGTCTGTGTGAGGAGCACATCCTTCTTCGCCATCTGGCCCGGCACGCCATACCTCGCAAATTTGGTCTGGGGACCAGCGGCAGGCTCGGGCTTGCCACTGGCTACCCCACTGGCTCTGACAGTGGCTGTCTGGACTCCCTGCTCCACCTGCTTCACCTGTGCCAAGCACACTGGGCTCCCGGTCCCCTGCCCGAAGTCCACACGGCTCTGGAAAGGGTCTCCATAGACCACAGGTTGTTTGGACTGTGAAAGGATCATGGGGGAGGCGATGGCCAGGCCGGCAGTGCTGGCTGCTGCAATGATGGCATGGGGCTGCTCCTGGGCATTGAGGTTGATGATCAAGGGCTGGATGGCTGTGGACTGCCGGTTTGGGATGTGGTCCAGGGTCAGGCAGTACTTCCTGGCCTCAGTGGCCAAGGATGTGAGATCCATGCCTTGGTCTGTTATGATGATGGGGGCAGACTTCAGCGCGGTCCGCAAATCCACAGCATTGCTGCTTGGCACCTTGGGCCCTGGCTCCACTCGAGATGTGCCGGGGATGGAGGAGATGCGGCAGAGGGATATGTTTTCCGCAGGGAGCGCTCCCCAGCTGTATAGTCCTGTGATGCCATCAGCAGCTGAAGTCACAGCAGCTGCTTTCTGGGCATGGTCCTTCACTGGCTGTGCTCTGATGTAGGCACCTGCCAGCTGCTCTGGCTCCGGTGTCTGGGTGTAACCGTGGGCCAGCAGCTGCCGGCTTGGCCTGGTGGGGGATGAGGTGGGGGACGCCAAGGCGCCAGAGCTGACTGGCTTGGTTTGGCTGGCTGCATCGGCCGCCAGTGTGATCACCATGAAGGGGGAGTCCTGTGAGGAGGCCTGCCGGGTCAGGCGCGGCGAGCCCGCCCGGTGCGGTGTCTGCGTCCCCTGTGCCACCATGGCGGAAGAGGTGTCCGGGCCAGCAGCCGCGGCAGAGAGACCCTCGTAGGAGAGGACGGGGCTCTGTGTCTGCGTGGAAAACTCAGCTGTGGCCTTTGTGGTGCGGGTGGGACTCTGTGTGGGGGAGGTGGGAGAGAGTGGAGGGCTGGAGGTCTTGAAGAAGGGGTATGTCTTGGGCAGTGCAGGCTTGCTGTCACTCACGGCTGGGAGCTTCTCTCTGGCTGTCTGCACGCTGATCTCCACCGTCCTGGTTCTGCTGGTGTCCTCTGTCTGTGAGCCATAGCTGACGGTGCTCTTTGCTGGAGTGTAGCTTCTCCCGGCTATGGATGGAGCCTCTGGAGCTGGTGAGCTGTAGCTCCGCAGTGTGCTCCCGGGGCTGCCCGCTGCTGTCGTCACTGTGCTGGCACCTTTGCTGTAAGTATAAGGAGTGGTGGTAGCCTTGGATACTGGGCTGGGTGCTGCCGGGGCACTCTGGACCTTGGCTAGGTCTTGCCCCTCTTTTGCAAAATGCTGGGTGACCCGGACATCGGGAATGGTTTTGCCCGTGCTGCTGTCAGAGCTGGCAAAGGAGACAGGAGCGGAGAGCTGTGTGGGGCTGGTGCCAGGGGTGAGCGGGCCACCGTTCTGTTTCAACAGCTCAGCGTAGGCGCTCTCGGCATTGAGGAAGCGCTTCTCCTGGTAGGTCTCCTCCTGCCCCTTCGTCTTCTCACCATGCTCGAGGGCCAGGTCGAAGGAAGAGGACTGGTGCATCCTGGAGATGCTCTGCGAGGTCTGCAGGATCTCCTCGTACACTGCTCCCACCTTCGGCAGGGCGCTGGGATAGTCAGGCTGGGAGGGGCGCGTGAGGCCGCTGTCATACCGGTACTCGTCAGCATACTGGTACTCGAAGCCGTTCTGGCCCTCGGTGCCGCGGTAACCGACCTGCTGGTAGGTGCTGCCAAAGGAAGAGGCCGGCTGGGCCTGCTGGACCTGCTGCTTCTGCATCATCTCTGCCTTCCTCATCATCTCCTCGTAGGCTTCCTCGGCGCTCTTGAGGGGCTTGCTGGTGGGCTGGCTGGGGGCGGTCTCCACCTTCTCTGTTGGGGAGTAGAGCGACATGAAGGTGGGCAGGTTGTACTCGCTGCCCGACTTGTATAGCTTGGAGGTCACAGCATCAAAGCTCTCTGCCTCTGAGTCGATGGAAGGCGAGTACTCAGAGCAGGAGGAGCGGTGTAGCTCCTCCATCTCCGCCGCCTGTCGCAGCTCCTCAGTAGGGGAGGCGTCCTCGATGGGGGAGAGGTTGCTGGGGGGGGTTTTGGAGCGCTCCCTCCTCCGCTGGGCCCTCAGCTCCTCCTTGTCACGCTTGGTCTTGCGCGCTGTGCTCCGGATGCGCTGCTGCTCCACCTCCCGCATCTTCTCCTGCTCCCGCAGCAGCTCCTCTTCCTCCCGCATCTCCTCCTCCTCAGATGAGTCCTCAATGGTGGGCAGCAAGGGGCCGTGTGAGCGGTGCCGAGCCTTCCTCTGCTGCTTCACCTCCTCCAGCCGCTGCCGGCGGCTGGGGCTGCTGTCGCTGTCCTCCTCCAGAGAGGAGATGGAGGTTGGTGAGGTGCCCGAGGTGTAACTGGGCGTCGTGGCTGGTAGGGTGGAGGAATACTCGCCCCGGGAGCGCTCCTCAGGGGAGCCCGTCAGGCTCTCCATCTCCAGCTCGGGCTCCCGGTCCAGGCTGGTGTCTGCCTCCTGGCCCATCTCCATCTCCCGGCCATAGCCAGTTGTGCTGTTCAGCTCGATGGTCTTGAACCGCCGGAGCCCACCCTGGGCCGTGCTCAAGTCATCACCCTCTGCTGCCTCCACCTCCTTCCTCTCCTCCGTGTACATGCTGCTGGCACCATGTGGCAGGCGCCGCTTGGCTGGCGCTGGCTCTTTGCCCTTCTCTGCCTCGGCCTTCTGCCCGGCTTTGGGGATGCTGTACTTGGTGCGCCCGTAGCCTTCCTCCTCCTCTTCAAGGTTGTCCTCCTCCGCACTCATCTCCAGGATCTGCCTCCGCATGAACTCCTCATCGCTCACCTCTGCCTCCCGGCCCTTGGCCCGGGGGGGCACTGGGGAGAAGCCCCCCTCACTGCTGTCCTCCACGTAGTCATGCCGCAGCTTGCTGCCAAACTCATCTGAGGACTCAGCACTTTCCCGCCGCTCCCGCTGGTTATCCCACTCCTCATCCTCCTCCAGGATGTCCTCCAGCTCCTCGTCCGAGTCGAAGGCTTCGGGGGTGATAGAGAGGTACCGTGGCCGCTGCCGTTGTCGCTGGTCCTCCTGTGTCTCTGAACGTCCTTTGCCATGCTCGGTGGGCTCCGGTGGGGCACCCCGGCCTTCCAGGAGGGGCCGCATGCTGCTTTCCAGCTTGGTGAGCTCGGAGGGGCTGGGGGGGCTCTGCCCGGCCAGCCCGGTGCTGCTCAGCTTCTCCTCCTCCTGCTGCACCAGGCCGGTGATCTCGCTCTGTGAGCTGGAGATGCCGTCGGAGGAGTAGCCGGTGTCGCTGAGGCTCTGGGGGCTGCGGGACAGGTCTGGGGGGTAAGGCTTGCTCCCATCCTGTGGGCAAGGGAGAGCACAGCGTCAGACCTGGGCAGCTCCGGAGCTGCTGCCCCTGCTTCCCCCAAAACCCACTCCCAGGGAGCATGCAGAAGGTCTGGGCAGCACTGGGAGCCAGCTCAGCATGAAGGCTGGGCCCCCCCCATGTCCCCAACTCAGTGGCTCATCAGCAACTTGTGTGTGCTAACGAAGGCAGGTGACAGGGAGTGCTGCAAGCAGGGCATGGCACAGCAAATGGCCCTGGGGACAAAGGCATCAGGGAACTAATAAATATGTTTAAAAAAACTGGAAGCGCCCAGCTCCCAAACAACCCTTCAGAAGCAGGGCAGCCCCCAGGATCCTCATTAGACAACAGCAGAAATAAACAGGCCCCTTTCACTGGCTTTGCAATTAGGCAGTGTGGGGGACAAGCCTCCAAGCCATGGGGACAGTGCCATCACACCCAGGGCCTGTCACCCTGCCAGCATAGAGGCACTGCAAACCACTTGATTTTGGGGCACAAGGAGCCTCTTCCCTGGGGGCTGCACAGCGGTGAGGGGGCAGCCAACCCCTCCTGGCTGGTGGGGACCTCCTGCTGCATCCCCTCTCCATGGGGGGCTCTGCTGGTTGCTGCTGGGATGGCTGCTCATGGGGTAACACTATCTCAAGGCAGCCAAACATTTCTCAAAATTGTACTGAATTTGCAAAAAGTGGGATGAGGGGCTTGAAAAATGCCCACTGCTGCAACACGGAATGTGGGGAAACAAGTTTTTCATTTCATGGCAAATCCAGCTGCCTTTATATTATTTTAAAACAAATCCAAAGGCCAGAGATGACCCGAACTATCACATTTTGCCCAACTTGATGTAATCCTAATAAATAGAAGGCAAATACCAGCACCCTGCCATGAAGCCTGTGAAGGTCCTAAGGCATTTGGGAATGCTGAGATAGCAGTGTTTGGAACTCACCATTCCCCAAAAGACCATTTCCTGGGGCAAATGGCCTCGACAACATGGTTTGTGTTCTAATTTGGAATAATTCTCCCCACTTGTGAGCACAACTGCCACCAGAGGCATGGTTCAGCGCCAAGCCAGCCTGGGGCAGGATGCAGTCTCTGGGGATGCTAGGAGCTGGACGCACCCTCAGAGCTCACCTCCTGCTCCTTCGCCCGCGGTGTCTCGGGCAGTGCCCGGCTCTCCTTGCTCTCCACCTCCGGTTTGGGGGTCACGCTCTTCCCCTTTGGAATGGCGATCTCAGGAGCTCTGGAAGGCTCCGGGGCAGCTTTGGGCGGCGGCTTTTCCTCTGCTGGAGCTGGGGCCTTCTTTTCTGCCACCACTGGAGGCTTCTTTTCTGCCACCACTGGAGGCTTCTTTTCTGCCGGTGCCAGGGGCTTCTTTTCTGCCGGTGCTGGGGGCTTCTTCTCTGCCGGGACAGGGCTCGGAGTCCTGCTCTGCTCGGCGGCCCGGAGGCTCTTGGCAGGCGAGGGCTGTGGCTCAGGGGGTGCCACTGGCTCGGCGGGTGCGGGTGCGGGTGTGGGTGCTCTCTGCTGCTGGCCAGCGGTGGGCGGCTGGTGCCGCGGGGAGCCGGTGGACGGTGGCTTTGGGGTAGGCAGTGGCATCGGGGCAGGGTCGCCGAGGCTGCCTTCGAGCAGCCGTTGGGTTTGGCAGTTCAAGCACAGCCATTCGTTCTTCTGCAAAAGAGTGGAAGGAGAAACACTGCTCAGACTCTGGGAGCTTCCCCCCAAGCGGGGATCTCAGCGAGGAGCTCTGCTGATGGGACACATGGTGCAAAGGACTCAGCCCACCCAAACCAAATAACCAGCTGTGGGAGGGGAGCACAGTGGTGTAGCCATACCCTACAAACCATCCACATCCAGCTTAAACCCACCCCTATCCCTGTCCAGAACTCAGTGATGTCCAGCCGGAGGTACCGTGGGTACAGCACAGGGATTGCACACTCTGCCCCACAATCCCTCAGCACCACCAGCTCTTTCATTCTCCAGCCTTGCGGTATTTTCAGTTTTAAGCAAAATTAAACAATTAAAAGCAGATTACTACTGTAGCTTAACACTTCTCAGCTCCATACAGCTCCTCTCTTGCTCCAATTTGTTTTCTTTGATACTAATAATGGCCCATCTTCGCGAACGAAGATTTGGGGAAAGGTCTTTTTACCTTTCCAGCCTGCGCAATGGATTTTTTAGGTGAGACACAGCCTGCGCTGAACTGAGCCCACCCTTTAATCCTAAGGTTCATCTGCCGGGGCCAAGCAAGCTTGGACAATGGCAGTGAGGTCCTCAGGACGTAGGTTTGTTTAGAGTGACCTTCTCATAGATGGATGGCCACACAGGGCTAACGACCTCCATCAGGCCAGGAGACCGGGGACTCGAACCCGTGGTCGCAGCAGTGAAAGTCCTGCACGCTAACCACTAGGCCACCAGGGGTCTCTTTCTTTGATACAATAAAGGTTTAATAGCATAATCATAACGCTTAGGGATCTTTTTTTTCTAGGTTAACAAAAATACTGGGTATACAAGTACGCCAAAATTTCCCGAAGATACTACCCAAAGTACACGCTGTGCAGGAAAAGAACAAGCCAATCTCATCTAGTGAAATTCTCAGCAAGAGCTGTCATTTTATGGCCTGGAAAAAGCAGAGGCAAGCGGGGCTGTGAGTGGCAGAGAGCCCGCAGGGCTACGGCAGGGGCTCTGCATTAAGAGATCAGAAGCACTTTCCCCCCCCGGGTCGCCCAAGGACTATTTTTACCCACCCAGGAATGTCCAGGAATAGGGGCCTGACATTTCCTTCCCTTTAGATGTTTCAGCATCCCAAGTCTTTTTGGTTTTGCTGCTAACAGCACAAATATGCTCCAGGTCCTTTTCCCAGACTTCTCCTTTGCTGATCCATGGCTCCCAAAGCTCAGGGTGGCCAACCTCAGAGGGACAGGCCCCGAGGAGCTGTCACACAGTCAGAGAGGTGGTCTTCAGCTGGACCAGCCTGGGGCCAGGGCTGTGAGCCAGCTGTGTTCCCTGGGGCCACAGAGGCCACGGTCTGCCTGTAGAAAATGAGATTCACCAAAACGACATCGAGGAAACGGCCTCAGGTTGCACCAGAAGAGGTTTAGATTTGATATTAGGAAAAATTTCTTTGCTGAAAGGGTTGTCAAGCACTGGAACAGGCTGCCCAGGGAAGTGGTGGAGTCACCTTCCCTGAAAGATTTAAAAGACAGGTAGATGTGGTGCTTAGGGACAGAGCTGAATGGGCTCGGCAGTGCTGGGGTAATGGTTGGACCATGATCTCAGGGGTCTTTTCCAACCTAAACAATTCCATGGTTCTATTCTATGACACTAACTCCCATACCTACAGGACAGCAGCACTGTGATAGCCTTGCCCAGGTTATGATGAGATGCTGGGGGTGCCCAGGAAGAGCAGGCTTCCCCATGGACACTCCACTCCCACAGCAATCCCACCCAGGAGCAGCCACCAGCCCACGCCCTCTGGGGAGCAGAGGGGTGGGAGGGCTGCTCCTGTGGGGATGGGGCAGACGTAAAACATCCTCCCATTCCCAGCTCCCCCCTGCAGCCCCTGCTCTTCACACAAACATCTTAAGAATACATTAGGGCTTCAGAGGGCCATTAAAAAAATCCCTTTCAGCACGGTAATATTTAATTACTGCTTAATCAAAGAGAAAGTCTAATTAAGGGGCAAGTGCAGCCTATTGTATCTTAATGATTGCATTTGTCTTCTTTTATTTCAGAACTCGTTCTTGTCCCCGTGCCTCTGAATCAGATCTGCTCGCCCTGCTCTGCTGTGTAATTATTCCAGACTGCAGAAGGAAATGTGATTGTGTGACACAAATCGAAACCCTGCCTCATGGAAATACGCGACCTTTCATTTTTCTTTCAGGGATCCTATTTTTCTTCACCAGAGCTCCCTCCCCGATGCAGGCAGTGAGGAGAGGGATGCGATGCAGAGGGGATGGGCTGGATGTGCCAGGGCAGAGCTCAGCTCAGCTCCTGCCCATCCCTCTCTGCCATGCCATTGTACCAGCTCCCAGCATGGTCCTGCAGGAGCTGAAGATCAGCTTTGCCTTGAACTACCCAGCCTGCCTCATCCAGGGCATTGCCTGTGCTCCTGATGTCCCAGCCTGCCAGACCATGCTGGCTGGCAGACCTCTGGATGTGGGATGGGCATGGCTGCTTTTGCCCCTCCAGGGCAAAATTCAAGCCCAGGAAGACCATGGAAGACCATCAGTGGCCACCATGTACCACCTGTGGATGCTGAGTGCCAATTAGGTCTCATCCAAAGAGGTGGCTCTTGTGTCCATGGAGAGGCAGAAGTCATTGCTGGTGTAATCTCATCAGCATGAGGCTTAGGCAAAGCCCTCCAAAACTAGGCAAGCACAGTATTGATCCCTTTCATGGGGATGCTCCATCCCTGGAAGTGTTCATGGCCAGGCTGGATGGGGCTTTGAGCAACCTGTTCTAGGGGAAGGTGTCCCTGCCCATGGCATGCCCATTTTGCCCCTTGGTTGGAATGAGATGATCATGAAGGTCCCTTCCAACCCAAACCATCCTATGATTCTGTGATCTAATGGCTCTCCAGGTTGCTCTGAGCCTCCTCCCTCAGGTTCCTCCCAGCTGTGGCTCTGCAGCCATTCCTCTTGGCAGCTGCCCCAGTTTGAGCAGCTCACCCTGCCATCCTGCTCTCACAGATGTGACAGCTTCACTCTTCATGGGATGCACTGAGAAGTGGATAAGGGAACTATCTCTGTTAAAAATAGCCCTGCCAAAAAGATTGTGGAGCTTCACTCTGAAATGCTCCTCATCTTTCAAAGCAAGCAGGAAAGCACAGGTACAGTGTGGAGACTGAACCAGGGAAAGGGCAGGTGGAGGGGGTCCTTGGCCTTTGCCAGCCATGAGAGGTGCTGGCCAAGCCCGGAAACACCCAAAACAAGAGGCTGGCGTATATGGAGTTTGCATTTTCCCTTCCTGGTTTTTCTTTCAGCACCTCTGGGGTCTTCCTGGGAGACCTTGCTGACAGTCCAGCACGCTGCGCTTCAGTCTGAACCCCTGTGGAAAATCGCTGCATGGTTACAGCCGTGGATGGCAGAAAACTAGTGAAGGGATAAGTGAATTTTGCTGAGCTGTGGGAGAGCCCTGTCCCTGTCACAGCCAGCGCCACGTGGAGCCGTGTGTGAGCACAGACCGTGCTGCAGCAGCCAGCGCAGCGTTTGCCATCACGTCCTGCGCTGGCTGCAGTGAACGCTCCAGCAGCAGCAGCTGTGAGCTGCCCGGCTCCCACAGCACACCAGGGAGCGAGAAATCCTGCCTGTGGCAGCTGCGGGAAGGTGCAGGCAAACAAAGCTGTCCGTGCCTGAGGGAATGCCTCTGGCAAACCATTCAGAGCTCTTCATTCCATCCTTAAGAGACCTCTGCAGCCCCATCAGCTCCAGCACTGACACGTGTCCTGTGTCTGGGTGGTAAAACCTAGAGGCTCCATGAGGATGCTGAAGCTGAGGCACCTCCCAGCCCCGTGCCAGCCCCTCACGCTCTGCTGGTGACAAATGATCCATCCCTCTCCTGTGGTCCTGCAGCGTTATCATCTCGGTGTTTGGTTATCCCACAGCACCTCTGCTCCCTCTCAGGAGGACGGGCTCTGAAGCAGCTCCCTCCTCCTTATAACTTGGCCTCGGGCATTTCCCAGTGAACACGGCCAAGGGGATTAAGCTGCCCCTGAGAAACATGCAAACATTGGAGGACCGTCTGGTTTGCTAACAGCTTGTAAATCCCCATCGAGATTAACCAGATCCCACGAAGATAATAATAATTAGGCTGTATTTAGTGCTTTGCATGTCCAAACCCTTGGATATCCAGGAAGTCAGGGTGCCCCTCGCAGAGGTGGAAAGCGGTTAAGGAGCTTATGGCAAAAGCACGGTGGTGCCTGTCTGAGTCTCCACATTTAAAGATGCTGGAAACCTTGGCCCTGATCAGGATTGGGATGGGGGCTTGCCTGGCACTGAGGTTTGCTGCCTCAGGACCACCATGGAGGCGGGCATGGGGGGTTTAACTACGCAGAGCACAGGCGATGGGGAGCTGAGGAAGGCTGTGGCACACAGGGAAGATGGGCAACACTGCTGGGATGCAGACTGGGCTCCGGGAAGAGGAGAGCATCAATAATTAGAGGGATGAAACCAAAGCACACCCGAGATGCCATCTGAAGTGAAGAGGCACTGGCATGGCAGGGCACACTGGAAAACAGCCAGCTGGAAGCAGGGGGGTGAGGGTGCCGGGGGCTGCCCAGCCCAGCTGGTTATCAGCTTACAGGCCTCAGGCTCCTTGCCTTCCTCACCTCAAAACCACTGGGATTTGCAGAGGAGTTATGGAAAAAGTGGGTTTCTGGAGAGAGAAGTGGTGGTGGTGTGGTCACAAGAGACAGGACAAGGTACAAGGCATGAGGGACTGAGGGCATGTGGCTTCGTTCAAGGCATCATATTCAAGCGGTAACAACCATTCCAGTTTTTAACTGTGCACCGTGAAAGTGGTATTGGGGAATGCTGGATAAGTCTGCAATTCCTGCAGGCTGCTCAAGGGGCAGCAATTGCTGTGCCAGTTGCTGCCCAGGCTCCCTCCCAGGGGGTGAGGGAGGGTGGGCAATACGTGGGGTTGGTGTGCATTGAGGGGCTGCAAGGATGGGGGTGTGCCCAGCCGCCCTGGAGCTCTGGAATCGGCTGGCAGGTGGCCCCAGCCGCGCTCGCCAACCTCTGCTGGGTCTTACCCTGCAATTGGTTTAATTTACTAATGGGCTACAACAAAACTGTAATTAACTAAAATAGAAATCTTCCTGCATAATTCTGGTCAACGTTACCACTTGGCAAGTTAATTAAACGCTGAATGCCCCAGCGCTGCTGGTTTTTTTAACAATGGAGCCAGAGAGCTTCAGCATCACAGTTGCACATGAATCCTCTGTTCAGTGACCTGGAGGTCTGAGAGAGTCGGTGGGAGCCAGCGATGCCAGAGGCTTCCCAGCTTCCCCACTTAGCTCCTGGCTACCAGTCCCACCATCCCCATCACCCCCTACACTCTCACTGCAGTGCCTGGGAGATGCTCAGCCATGATCTTCATCCTGGCGCAAATAGCTCCCGACAATATCACCCCTAGGACTCTGCCCAGCTATTTTTGCTCTACAGTATTATTTTACACAATCAAAACAGTATCTATTAAAATACTGGGACAAAAATCTGTACAAAATAAGATAAGCAGCATGAGGTATAAGTATCTCGCAAGCCAGATCTCATCTCCCAGCATTAAATGCAGTGAATCTCACCAGAATATTTCATTTATTTGCTGACAAGTACTGTGCAGGGCTCATCACTGTGACAGATGGGTGCCTGGAAAATATGGAAAACACTTCTGGTATCTGAATCAAGATCCAAATTAACAAGAACCTCATAAAATCACTTCCCAAGCACTCCTCTTGGCCCCGCTTGCAGGAAAGCTCCCATTTAGGAGGGCTCTTGACATCCAGACACCTTCCACACACCCTCTCACAGCAGAAATGGGGGCATCTCACTGTGTGATCCCATTTCCCAAGCACTCTGCATCCTTGTTCTAAGAACACTGCAGCTCTGTCCGTGCTGTGGACAGTTTTTAGCACAGTGTTAGAGGAAAGGGACTGAGTCATGCTTGATCACTGGCTGCCAGGGCTGTTTCAGACCCACCTCGGGCAGTGCCGGGGGTCTGGCTGGCAGGTTCCCCACCTTCTAAGTGCTCCTGTGCCATTCCTTCCTCTCGGCCAAGATGCTCTCTCTGCCAGCAGCCTCCCTGGGCAAACCCCGGTGCTCATTCATTTCAGATGCTGCTGCCTGAGCACTGGCTGATGCTCACTCCTCCTTGGGTTCAGCCCATTGTCCCAGCTCCTAAATCACTCCAAATCCCCTCCCCACACCTCTGCCAAATGCCTTTGACTGAGCTGCCACAGTGTTGGGAGGCAAGGGGGAGTGTGCTGACCCGTGCCAAAGGCTCTTCTTGGGGACGCTCGCCTATGGAGGGGAGGATGCACATCATGGTCCAACCAGGGCACAATTACAAAGGGTGTTTTGAACGTTGTGTGCCATCAGCTGACAACCACAGGCCTGGTTTTACCTCCACCCCAGCCCTTATCTCTCCTAGGAGGCTGAGGCAGTGATGGGATTTGAAACGAGGGCAAGGAAACAAAACCGCGCAGTGACGGCAGAACACCAGAGATCAGGAGGAGAGATGGAGCACACACAGGAAATGCTTGAGGGATCTGCATTTGTGGTGGGAACAGATCAGAGGGGATTCAAGCACCCCAGCACCAGGAGAGCATGGAGACCAAGGGGGACTGGGGGCAGCAGGCAGGCAGGGGCAGCCGTGGGGACAGTGTGGGGTTGTGTGTCCCACACCGCCATGGGACAGCCACCTCCAGGACAGGGCAGAAAGCGTGGGGTATTCTGTTGTCCTGATTGTGCCTTTTTTCCTCTAAAAACACCTCAAAATCTCACTCAAGCTAGATGTAGAGCTGTCTGCACGTGTGCTTGCTAACTGCAGGCATATGTGTGCTGCTTCTGAAACTTAGCATTTGTGCATATATATATATGTATATAAAACCTATAAATAAAAAAGGAGCACTAAACACAACTTCCAAGTGCTGGTCAGCAAAGCAGGTTGTGTTTCTGAAGCCCAGCTGGCCACATACAGGCCCAGTCTGCCAGGCCAGGAGAGTTAGGGGGGCTGGCAGGCTCCCTGGGCTCCCCACACATCTTTCCCCTTTCCCGGCTCCCTCGCTCACAGAGCCAGTGCTCCTCCAGTGTAAAGCCAGAAGGTCTCAAGTCCATCTGCAGGGAAAGGCAGAGAGGGGACCACACACACCTTCCACAGCCAAGTCTCCTTGGCTGCCAACTGCTCCACACTAATTGACTTCATTACCATCAACTAGGCAAGTATTAGTGCAACCTGGGCTCGCAGATCAGCCCCACTGAAAGAGACCACAGTTATTTCAATCCCTTGCTAAATTTAGCAGTTGACTAAGCAACCCAGTGATGTGTTTTCCAGCAACAGCCTATTCTTATCTGTTCTCGTGGCCTCTCTTGGGCTGATGGAGCTGATAGTCCCTCCCCAGCTCTATTTTAGATGTGTGTGATGTATCGTTGGCCTTCACACCAATAATGTGATTAAAAGCAGCGCAGAGTAATGAGCTCACTGGGATGAGCTCTGCCTCGCAGGGCTTGTTTTCTGTCTCCCATCTGCTCCACTCCATCCCTCTGCCTTCTCTGTGCTGGGACCTTTCTCAGGTGGAAAAAAAACACAGAAGGAGAGGATGGGAGAAGCTGCACAGGATGGCTGAGCGCTGGGGCTGCCGTCAGTGTGCAGGGAGGGAAGGGAAGGACATGAGCAGGGGCATCTTCCAGCCCCAGCTCCATAACAGCCACAGGGGAGATGGTGTGTGTCGCACCAATGCTCCCTCCCCAGATCTATCCGGAGAGGACCTGGAGCAGGAGCAGCTGTCTCCCTCACCATCCATCTCCTTTACTGGTGCCATGGAGAGGGGAAGGCAGAGCAGAGATGGGGAGCCAGAAAACAGCCAGGTGCTGAAGTGGCCATTGCAGTCCTGTTCCTTGCCTCTCCCTGCCCTGCCCCTGGCTGTGGCAGGAATGCACCGAGGGTCAGCGAAGTGGCTCCCGTGGGGCTCACAGCCTCCCACCCTGGGTTTGATACTCTGCATAACCAGCGGAGGATTATTCCAGCTGAAAGTCTTTGACTGATGAGTAATAGCAACGCTCCCCTCCGCTCTCCTTCGAGGAATAGCTGTGTTCTTGCCAAGTCCAGCTTATTCCACTGCAGCAGCCGATGGCCGGGCCGGTGAAGGGGAAAGCGGCGCAAGCCTCTGCGGCCAGAGGAGAGGCACCACCATGGCCAGCTGGACCACCTGCAGCTTCTTGCCCAGCTGCAAACCCCAGTAGCTGTAACTTTGGGTCAGGGCATTGCCATCCTGGGCAGCCCGTCCTGTGGCAGAAGTGGAGGCAGAATCATAGAATTATGGAGTTGTTTAGGTTGGAAAAGAGCTCTAAGATCATCAAGTCCCCAGCACTGCAAAGCTCACTACTAAACCATGTCCCTAAGTGCTACATGTATGTCTCTTAAATACCTCCAGGTATAGTGACTCCACCACTTCCCTGGAAAGCCTGTTCCAGTGCTTGACAACTCTTTCAGTGAAGAAATTTTTCTTAATATCCAATGTAAACCTCCGCTGCACAACTTGAGGCTGTTTCCACTCTCTTATCACTTGTTACGTGGGAAAAGAGACCAAACTCCACCCGGCTACAACCTTCTTTCAGGTAGTTGTAGAGAGAGAGAAGTTTCCCCCTGAGCCTCCTTTTCTCCAGGCTGAGCCCTCCCAGCTCCCTCAGCCGCTCCTCACAGGACTTGTGCTCCAGACCCCTCTCCAGGTTCATTGTCTGGATCTGCAGCAAACAGATGAGCTTTTTGGGGTGCTGACCAGTGGACAGGTATCCTGCTCTGCTGTCTCCTGAGCTGTCCCAGGGCTCCCAGAAAGGGTCCTTCCCAAATTTGGCTTGACAGAGGCTAGAGGAAAAAGCCACCAAATCTTCCATGTTACCAGGAATTACGGTGTTAGTCAAGTTGACACTACTTTTTGATATTGATATTTCACCGTTGGACCCCAATAATTTTATTCCACAGAGCTGGGAAAGAAGCTCACCTTGACTGACTCAAATGCCAAGGGGACAGTTGGACAACCAGTTTAGATTGTCTGGCTGGGACCCCAGAATAAACCCCCTCATCCCCAGCTCTGGCATTCAGCTGAAGGCCCCATGGCCAGCAGCTCTCAGCAGCTCCCACCTTGGGAGCATCTCATCACCTGCATCCCTGTGCGGCTGTAGCCATGAGCCAGGCTCCCCCCTCTTGTCCCTGCCCATCTTCCACCACCTCCAAAATTAGGGCAGCTGCTGTGGCAGGAAGCACCTTCTGTATTTTTGAAGCTTTAAAAGAAAAATAATCCTTTTTTGAATGGCAAGAATGTTTCTAAGTCAAAGGATTTAAACTATTTTGCAATCAAGGAAGCGTATTTCCAAACGAGCCGATGGCGAGAGCCTGGGTGCTGTGTGGGCTGTGTGAAGGGGCTGCTAAAAAAGGGTACACAGCTGTCCAAAATTTGGAAACCGGTGCTTCTGCAGAATATATATAGACATCCCTCCCCACTCAACATATTTCCTTCCAGTTCATTAGATTAAAAAAAAAAACATTTTCGAAAATCAGTAGGATATTGAAGAGAGCACTTTGATGCTTTTGGCTTGTCTAAAAGCCACGGGACCAATGCCCAGGGCTGCGGGTGAGCATCCATTGCCCTGGGAATGGTCTGCTGAGCAGCAGTGTTGCTGCCACGCTCCTGCACTAATGCACACATCCAGCAATAAACCAGCTGCCATCGGGAATGGGAAGCAGAGATGCCGTCCCAGCAGGGCTATGGTGGTGGAGATGAATGAGAGAGGGTTTGCCTCAGGATGGTGAGGAGGTGAGACGTGGAGGCCAACCCCCAACCTCCCCCAAGGGGACATCCTGTGTGTTACTATAGGCCACCCCCACCTGCACCTGGTCATTCCTCAGCACTTTGGTCCAGATTTCACAGATTTCAGATTTTACCCTTGATTTCACCCAGTTGCCACCACTGGGCAGGAGCTTTGACACTCATTTATCTCTTTTGCTACTTCCAGCCTGGATGTGCTCCTGTTTTTCCTGGCCATCACCACACACCTTCTGCTACCTTGACCACTACCCAATGTCCCTCCTGCAGTGAGCATCTTCCCAAAGAAGTGGGTGAAATCACATATCCAGGCTGGGCACCTGAAGGTGTCATGGTGGGAGGAGATATGTGAGCACGCACTGAGTATTTAAGAAAAAGGAAAATCACAAAGAGTAAGAAAAATAGGAGGAACAAGAGAGCAAGTCTGGTGCTGAAAGCACTTTCCATTTTCCTTTTCACTGAGCCTTACTATTCCTCTCTGTTTCATCTCAGAGAAAGAGCTAAATTAACTATCAGCTCAGTTCCGAGAGACTGGATCCAAATGGATGAAGAATTAAGAAGATTTTCTGTTCACAATAAAATCCAGCCAACGGTATTAAAGCAGCAGAGGGTTTGGTCTGGTTTTCACAGATTAGCTATGGCTGTCCCAAGGATGCCAAGCTCCAATTTTCCCATTTTGCTCCAACGTGATGTTTATAGAGCTGTCTGGATCATTTACAGTCGTTACAGACCAGGCTGTGTTGACCATCATCTAACCAGGTAGCACAGAGGAACGTGGCTCCTTCCTCTTCTCCAGGCTCCCTGTCCCTTCTCACCCACACACAGACCAGTTCCTCCAAGTGCACCCTCCCTGAGGACCCTGCCAGATTCCCACTCCTGCACTGCCAGCACCCACTGAGAAGCTGCATCTTCTCAGCCACCTCCATCACTACCATCCACCACAGCTCTGCATCCAGCACCCAAACCCGCCAGCACAGAGCCAGGAGTCCATTCTCCCTGACCGATAAAGAAGTAATATATTGTTCATTTTTGTCTGAATCGATCCAGCCGTGCATTGTAATTTACTTGGTGATCTAGTACTCCCTAACGAGATTTATCAGCCTGCCAGCCAGCCTTATCTTGAATAGCCCCCATTATCGGGATGTGTTTCTCAGCCAAGGTTAGCAGCAGCAGGAGCACCTCTGAACGCCAGTTGCATGACAATAACCCCACAATAACGCCCAGGAGAGGTACAGAGGGCCCAGCAGAGCCTGCACCTGGTCACCATGGACCCCAGCTCCCAGTGGAGCAGGGCTGGTGTAGGTACAAGGTGCTCCTTGTGGCCGCTCTGCTATTTCACGCACACGTTTGATGCAGTAACTGTGAATCCTCAGGAACCATTTGAACCTGCATGCGGAAGATTTCAAGTTTGCAGCAAAATAATGCCTGCTAAGGGAAACCTGGCCAACTCTGCAGAAAACAAATCCACTATTCTATGTGTTTTTCCAACAGAACGGAAGAAAATCCAAGAAAAGCTAAGTTTATCAGAGGAGTCTTATTTAACCAAAACCTTCTTTTTTCATAGGCACTAGTGTTGACTAAAATACCCAGCCATCCAACTAGTAATTTGCTGCATCTGATAAAAGCAGATTCAAGCTGTCTGATTGCTCTCTTTTAAATTGCAGAGAGCCCCAAGTGTCTATCAGCCTCTCATTTCCAAACCAGAAGAAAATGTGCATCTCCGGGAGCTTCAGCTTCCTCCCCACTGTGAGCTGCTCAGTCCCTCATTCCCTCACCACAAACCAGTCCAGCAGCAGCAAAGGGGATTTGAACCTACTTCACAATCATGATGGACCATTTTCAAAGTATGTTGGGGAGACATCAGTGGTACAGCTTGGAAGCTGAGGACGTCACAGACCGACATCCTGCGGTACCTGTGCAGTCACATAATGCTTTCCAAACCTTATAAATACCTATATTTTCCCAAGAGACAACCCTCTGTTGGCAGAGACCAAAAACCCCACGTGGAGATGGCTGAGGGTACTCAGGGCTCTACTGCTGAGATGCACGAAATCCCCCTTCCCGTGGTCCTTTCATGGCAAGGAGATGCACCACTGAGAGCAGACATCTGCATCCATGATTTCTGCCCTGAAATACGTGCATTCCTGGGGAACTGGACGCTTTGGTTTCTGTGGGCAATGCTGTTTGACCGCATTAAATGACTGCTGCTTCAAAAAAGCCCACGCACCCCGCTCCAGGCTTCAAGATTGTGAATCCCAATTCTAGCAGCAGAAATATTTTAATTAAATGAACTACCTTTATGGAATAAATCAAGTGATAAGCTTGAAAAATTAACTCTCGTAATCTTTCATGCTGCTGTGCGGGTCAATAAACTATTACAGTAAAAGGCTGGGAAACGTTCTAGAAACATGAGTTGTTACAACGGAGACGGATGAGCCATTTTACTCCCCAAATTACACACAGCACAGCATCTTTCCAAGCTCGTGCCTTGCACAGCCTCTCCCATCCCCTGGCCTGCTGCCCACAGCAGAGCGGGAGTGACTCAGTCAGCATCTCCCACCTGCCTGGGTCCAGTTCCCAGCCATCCTCATTGGGAAAGCATCCCCCATCCTCACTGTCTGCCCTCATTTTGAGTGATTCCTGACTCCTTACGGCCCAGATTTTTGACATTTTGACGGAGTCAGGCATCATGAACTGCCTATAGAGGGATAACGTGTCTTGGTGGGGCCAATATAATTTTCATCATCTTCCAGAATTATTTTAAAACTTCAGATTCTTTTCAAAACCACCTTATTTTAACTTAAACTTCTGCTAAAAATAGCTGAGAGCCCCCCCAGCTGCCAAGCAGTGATTCAGTGGTGATCCTGACCTGGGATGGATGTTCCCACCAACAGTGCCGGGTCTCTCCAGAGCCAGGAGGTAGGAACTAGGGTGGAAGGGCTGAGATTTTCCATCTCAAGAGTAAATGCAGCAAGAATGAAGCTAAGAAGCCCAAACGAAGTGAAATGGTGAAGTCCACATAAAATGGTTGCTTTAAAAAGAATGTAGAACATCACATGAATCACATGTTTACTCAGTTTAAAATGATCTGTGAAGGCATTTCCTTCCCCAGCTGCCCTTTCTACAGACAGATGCCTGTGGGACCTCATAGCTCCTGAAGCCACAGGAGGAACCACCTCATATAAACCCTTTAAGTAATTTAAGAAGCTCCACTTTAAGAGTTGTTCAAGACCACTGCAGAAACCTGCTCCTCTGAAGGCTGGCAACACTCCCCTGACTTCCAGCCTGAAAAAAACCCAGATTTGTTAAAAATACTGCTGCCTAGCTCTAGTTTGCTCCTCTTCTCCTCATGTCCTATTTGCTCCCAGCAAGCAGATGACTGTTGGTCATACTTAACAGCTCAGAGTAAATCAGGAAATTATGTAAAGATGGGAATTTCACAGCTCCTTCGCAGACCCAAGCGCGGGTGTTCATTCCTGGCAGCCAGTGGGATCTGATGCCACAGCTCCCTCACCTGAGCCAGCACTTGGCCATGTGGATCCCAAGGGACCAGCTCCAGAGCCTGGACGCTGCCCTGGCTCAGACAGAGCCCACACCTGCAGAGCCAACTGGCAAACCCACAGCGCAGGTCTTGTCCTCACACCCACATCTATGCTTTCTGGGGTCATTCCCAAACCAAATATCTCATTTCTTTGCCAAACTAGGGTGGGTTTTTTGAGAATATTTGTTCTCTGAGTCAATCAAACCCTTCTGAAATCAATGCTTACTGCTTCAACAGGCTTGGGAACCAGGTGCTCTTTGAGCTCCAAACAATTAAAAATATCCTAACAGAAAAAAGCCCTAAAAATGCCCCTTGTGTCAGAGCTCACAGGCTTCTACTTATCTCCCAGTCACAGCACAAACAATGACCCAAGACTTCTAGCTGTGGCATGGGAAAACACAAAGCATTCAGAGATCCCACCTGAAGATCCCAAAGCAGATTTCTAAATTAAAAAAGCCCTCTTATCACTCCCAAAGGTGTCTGCATTTCCCCCAAGTCCTCCCTCTGGGTTGCAGTGTTTTGTTGTACTCTCTCTTCCAGTATCCCATTGCAATGAAGTCTCTGAGCTAACTGTGCAAAACATCTTCTCCCCACATCCCAGCCTCACCTTTCTTCTTGGTTTTGTGTTGTGAGAAGTGCCAAAAGCCAAGGCAGGACCACGCTCTGCCACAGGGCAGGGCATGGAGTGACTCCCATCTCCTCTAGCCCTGGGTATCCACTTTGTGGGGTGCAAAGGGGCTCCCAGAAAAATTGCCTTCAAGACTTTTCATCATTCCAGGGAAAAGGGTGGTAGAGGTGGTCCTGTGTGCATTTCCTTACAGTGACTCCCCCATAAGGAGAGCACAGGAGAGAGCGCCAAGGGATCAGAGAGGCATGAAGGACTTAGGCTGTTCTTCACAGACTTAAGGTCTCCTAATGTAGGGTTTATTTCAATTAACAGTCTAAAATCTGGGAAGCCAGTCTCAGCAAATCACCATCTGCCCCAGGTGGGGGATGAGCATCTCCAGGATGAGAAGCCAAGTCCCTTGCACAGTGTCACCCTGGTGGGTACCACTCTCTTCATCAGCATGGAGAGATAAACCTGAAAGTGTGTGTGTGGGGGACACAAACCCTCCCCTCCTGTTCCCTGAGGCCACAACATGCCCAGTGGAGGGTCACTGTGTGCTGAGCAGCCTGGGCAGGGCAGCATGAGGCTCCCTGAGCACAGCACAGCTCACCCACCGCACACTGCCTTATTTTAGCAGGCAGAGCAGATGGCAGTGGGAAGATGAGGAGGCAAAGCAGCAGCGAAGAAAAGGCTTTGGAAATAAAGCCCCATGCTCTGTTGAGGAGGTCTGGAGGGTTTTGGTGGCTGTAGCCAGGATGAACTTTGAGGCAGCTCAAGGGTTTGCTTGTGGGGGACCTACAGCCACAGAGAGCAGAGACATGGAAAAGCCTGCCCTGCTTCCCAAATACTGCTTGGCACGGACAGGGACAGCTGGCGTTGGCTCAGTGCGGCCTCGGTGAGGCAGAAACAGGACTGAAATAATCCTCAGCAAAGGAGGCAGAGCCCTCGCAGAAGCTTCCAGCCCTGGTGAGAGGGAGCCTGGGCTCCACTGCCTCCTGCTCGAGGGGCTGGGGGGAGCTGAGACTGTTCCCTTCCCTGGTGTCACCATCGATTTCTGCATGGCTGAGCCTGAACATCTCTCAGGGCTGGATCTTCCCTGCCTGAAACACAGGGGATGCTCTGCAGAGCACCCTGGTTTTTCCTCCTCTCTAAGCCTCTGCACAAGTGGGGATCAGGACAGAAGCATGCAGGGACCGGTCTAGCACTGAGCTGGGACTGCAGGGTATGTTGGGAAGATGGTTTAGCACTGTGCCACCTCCCAGCACAGCCTCCTTGCACCCCAGAGGCTGTACCCCACCAGTGCAGCTACTGGGATGCTCAGATACTCCATCCTCATGGGACAAGAGCCATGACATTCCAGCGTTCCTCCTTTCCCCTTCACCTGGTTCCATGTTCACTGTGACCAGCAGGATAAAGGATCACAGTAACCACAGCTGCATCCCCCCAGATCCGTGTGCCTCCACCTTGCCCTCCAACACACAAAACATAATGCCAGCAGCTGCTCCTTTAAAATTGCTTCTCTTCCAAAAGCCCCAGAAAGTTGTTTAAGTCGCAAAGTATTACCTGGGGCTTTCGCATCAGGTTCTTAATTAGCTGAAACGATTTGCTTTGTCGGGGAATCGTTTCCAGGAGCTCCTGAACAGCTTTAAATATCAGCTCTAGGAACAGCCTCAGAAGAGAAAAGCATTTCAGCTGGGCAGTGAATCCAGCACTGGGCTACACCTCTGCCCCCCACCAGCAAATTTCATTCTGCCACATAAAGAATTTAAGCAATTTTTAAGAAAAACTTTGCTATTCCCTTCTGTCAGTACAGGAGGCTCCCTTGGCTGAGCTTCCTAAGCTGATACTCCCAGGCTGGGGGGACATTTAACTCCTGGGCCCCTGGCATCGCCCTCGCCTGGGACTCCAGCTCCCCACTGCTCACAGAGGAAAGAAAGGCAACCGTGTTTGGCTGTGACTGCACCAGGACTATGAAACAACCCCCACTCAGTTTGCAAACAAGCATTTAACAATCCAAAACCAGGATTCTTTTTTCCCCAGAGAGAAGGTGCCAGCATTCCTGTTAATGGGCTGCTTACTTGTAACAGCTCATTTTGCGTACTTTCTAAGAGATTTCACTTCTCTAGGTGCCATTTCTAACAGCATATTTAGAAACTCTTGGCAAAGTACAAAGTAATAAATAATTTTGGATGTCCTTTTCCCAGAGGGCAGGCACATGAGCTCCCGCTCAGTCTCCTGAGGGTACAGCAAAGCCGTGGCTCCTCTCCCTCTTTAAACTTTGTGTCCCATTTCTTATCCAGTTTCTTATGCCCAGTCAGGATTGCCTTTAAAATTTGGGGGATTTTAAATTAAAATTAATTGGGTGGCAGAGCAACCACGCTGATGCCATTGGCCCCGAGCAGACATGCAGGGGGCACAGGACAAGGAAAGGTACTGGCCTTCCCTCTGTGCCTGTGCCTGTGCTGGGAGGTCATAGAATCACAGACTGGTTTGGGTTGGAAGGGACCTTCGAGATCATCTTATTCCAAACCCTTGTGAAAGGACACTTTCACAAGCCCCAATCAGCCTGGCCCTGAACACTTCCAGGGATGGGGCAGCCACAGCTTCTCTGGGCAACCTGTGCCAGGGCCTCAGCACCCTCACAGCAGACAGAAACACAGTGTGCATGTGTCCTTAGGAAGCAGGCAAGCCCCAGGAGGCACCTCCCCAGACTGGCACCTGGCACCCTCCTCAGCTCTGTCGGCTTCTCAAGGGACATTTCCTAAAAATTCCCCATTTTCCCAGGGATCTATTGAACATTTGCTGGAGCATTTTATGCCCCGGGGGCTTCTAAATATTGCCTGTGCCTTCTAAATATTGCAGGGTGAACACACGAGGGAAGGAAAAGCGGAAGCCCAAGCTCTGGACAACCCTTTTCACTCACTCACTGGAGCAGGAACGGGATAAAAATCGAAGATGGAAAAGAGTGCAATCATTGTAGGATCAAGTAGAAGCATCTCTGTTAATGCCCTGGCTTACAATTACAACCACTTATGTTAATAATGGCACCTCCTGGCTAATCCCTCCTACACTCCAGATCCTTGGAAAGGAGCTGGTTTACAGCCTTATGTGAAAAATGAGACCATGGAAGCATCAGGGTTTATAAGGAATCCTGTCTTAGCATTGAGGAATCTGCAGCATGGCTTTCTCTGCCCAATGGAGCACATGCTGTTAGGCATAAAAAAATAAGGACATGTAGGAAAACGAAGCTGTTTTGGTTTAAATGGCAGGGGCAGGGATGATGATCTGCCCTGAACAGGTTCAGTGAGGGCTGGAAAACAAATGGGGAGTGGAAAATACAGGGATATGTCATTCTCTTTTCTGCTCTGTGCAGAAGCACAGGTGTAGGAAGCCAGGGTCCACAAGGTCAAGGGACCTGTCCCCGTGCAAAGGCTTTTAAGCAGAGAAGAGGCAGATGAACCCCCTTGAGGTCAAAGTGCTTGTAAAAGTTTGGTACCCAACTCCTCCATACAACAGGATGCAGGTCCCCAGAAGCCATCCCAAGAACTTCCTTTGGGAGAGCAGAAAATAATTATGAATAAATGATAAAAAACCCCCAGTTTCTAGCATCTGTTTTTGCCAGTGGGCACCTGCCCTGGGGTGCCACATGGGCACCTGGCTTCTGCAAACTGTCCCTATGAAATGTTTCTCTCTCAAGTTAAGCAGCAAATGTCAACCAAAAAGGCCTTTAACCACTCAGTCCCTGACCCCTGTGACAGAAAAATCATTGGAAAGGTGGCTGTGAGGTGGTCACAGGCCATGCTAACAGATCCATCACTGAGACTGAAACCCGGTCTGGATAATGTAAGAATGAAATGTCACTCAAAATATCCATTCAGAGACCTTCCTGGGCTCAGAGCCTCGGTGTGCTTCAAAGAACGAGCTTGCTTTCATTTTCTATTTCACTTTGGGGTTTATTTTTGCTTCAGGCTCGTGCCATCCACCTTCCCCAGTTCATCAGCCCAGTAACCAGGCCAGGAGGAGGAGGAAGGAGCAGCCAGCTCCTTGGTGCACCCTCCCAGTCCATTCAGCTTTCTGCCTTTTAACATGCTGTGGGGTTTTATGTTTTTAAATGAGAGGCTGAAGTGCCCTGGCTCACACTGCTTGTTCCTTGCTGCCCAGAGGATGGCTGTGTGGAGGGAATGCTGCACCGGAGCTCGGGTGAGTCCCGGGCACTGCGGCACTGCAGAACCCTGATTGCCCCGACAGCATTAATTATACAAGGCTTCCCTCTCCACTGGGGAGGAAGGTTTTGTTTCACAGGAGAGCAGAGTTTTCGCTGCAGAGGAGGGAGACTGGAGGAGAGGGACGATGGTGATGGCTCAGCTCCCCATCCTGCACCTCCTGGCAGTGCCACCACCCTGATAGGGTCAGGCTGTGTCCCTCCAGCAAAGCCCCACCAGCAGCCTGATCTAGTGGGTGGCATCCCTGCCCATGGCATGGGGATTGGAACTAGATGAGCTTTAAGGTCCCTTCCCCCATAAACCATTCTGGGATTCTATGCTGATTCAATGATTTAATGGAGGAAGAATAGGAACACCCAGCTGGCCACCTCCCAGGCAGTCACTTGTAACCACACTGATAATGCCACTTCTTTCCATAGAAAGAAATGTAATTTCTTCTCTTGCCCAGCAGTGTTTTCTCCAACACTCAATGTACTTCTTGGGAGATGGGATCTTAGTCCTCACCTCACATGGCTCACCCAGCACACGCATAGTTGGGAAAAAAGAGCATCCCAGCACACAGCAAGGGCTGAAGGCTGAACTACTCGGTACTGCTCCTTGGAGGAGGACATAGCCTTCACTAGCACACACATGGTGATGAAGACTTTGAATTCCTTCAGCAGCATGGCACCAACATCCCTCCAGTGCATCCCACGGCTGCACTGCCCACACGGGCTTGTCCTGCTCATGGACTTTACCAACACAGTTTGGATGTGGGAAGGAGGGACTCAACACAAGAGCCTGGTCTGAGCTAGCAAAACCCATCCCCAACAATCACATCCCATCATCAGCATCCCCACTGGCTTTTCCCCAGCATGCTCACACGCTTTACTACTGGCAGCCACTCTCCTCTCTCTTATTTTGTTCCATGGAACTTTACAGATCCTGAATACTGTGAGATGCAACTGCAAAACACCACTGAGCTCACTAAGAGAAACCATGGTGCTTTGCAAGGTGGATCAACACCAGAAAACTCAGCCTGAGATGCTCCCATCACAGCTGGAAAACCAAGCATCTCCACTGCAGCCCGGGCCTAAAGCTGCCTCCTCCTTCAGCCCTCTCAGAAATCCACTGTTACAAAGCCAATTAAACGCTCGATTAAGTGTCCCAACATGTTCCCAAATAAAGCACTAACATGGCATGTTACAAAAAAAATAGAAAGAAGAAAGATACAGGTTGTATAATGGCCTGTGAGCACATCAGGATAAGCTGTGCCTGCTCCCAGAAGCTGAACAGCCAAACCCTCTCGCCATCTCCCACTATTTCTCTCTCTGCCCACTGTAGCTTTAGACCAAGACTGATTTAGGTGGTCCCACCAGCCTTGCCGTTTGCTGCTGGTACCTGCCCAGGCACTATCAGTCCCCACAGTGCTCCTCGGAGCACGCAGGTTCAGAGGTCCCCTCCAACCCGACCTCCTGCACAGACTTTTTGTAAGAGCAGTGCCCACCAAGGCAGACATTCTTCATCTCCACCAGCAGCTCCTGCTGAGGGCAAGGGACGGGTCTAGGATACAGGAGGCCACACATTCCACTAAAGCAGCCTGGATTCAGGGGTCAGTGCTACCATGTCCTACCGGACCCCAAAGAGCCATCCCATCACTGACATGATCCATATGTGATCCAGATCCCTGTGATCCCACCACTGACTCTCCCAGGGCAGAGTTGGTGATAACCTGCTGATGCTGCACTGGGGACTGATTCTGAGCTTGTTCAGCCACTGATCATTCAATGCAAGATACAGCAGGAGCAGGAACGAATGTCCAGGCTGTCTTCACTCCACTGAGACCTCCCTTGTACCATTGCACTCATCCTCCCCTGCCTTCCTCCAGCATCTCCTGCTCTTTGCTGCATCTGGCACACCTTTAGGAGGATGCCATGGGAACCCCTGGCTTTGCCCCCATGCCAGTTGTGTGTCTGAGTGAGGTGTCTGCTGAGGTCTGCACCAGCTCCCTGTGAGAGTTCATCTGAGGAGCTACAAGGACGTCTCTGAGTTGGTCCTGCAGTGGATATCCCTGACACTGCCCAAAGCATTGGAGAGGCACAGGGCTCCTCAAGGCACGGGGATCCAGGGCTGCCACACCAGCACAGCAGCTGACTTGAAGAGCAAAGGCAGAAAACCCTGTGCTAAAAACAGGTACACCTGAATTTTGTGAATGAACTGTTGTGGGTTTTTTTTCTTCTCTCCAGCACATACATATGAAACCTTTTCTAATATCCATAAAACACTACGGCAGCTTTGCTCGTCCTGCTTCCTCTCTGTGCTTCCACTGCCTATTTTTGCTGCCTTCAACCTTTCATATGCACAACAGTAACTCTTTTTAAAGCTTCTCAAGGTCAAGAGAGTCCCTAATGAGGTGCGTTAGGGCAGTTATTGATCTTCTCTCAGCCTTTCCCGGAGCAGCTCCAAACTGTGAAACCTCAGTTGGGTGATGGAAAGTTACTCAGGCCCTTCTCAGGTAGGTGAGTTTTAATATTCATGGCACTCGACTGGAGGGAATATCCAATCCCCTGGCAGTGACGGCCCCATACGTCTGTGTCCATGTCCCTGCCGCAAGGTCACAGTCCCTCTCTTGTCTGCTCGAGGATGGCTTGAGCGACTTTCTGAAGGATGAGTCTGTGCCATGGAAGCTTCACAGATAGAACACCATCACCCCTGAGAAGGAGATCTGCAACACCTACCAAAAATAAGCACTTGCCGGGAAAAGCAATCAAAGCTTAGCAGCGGAGAGGAGCTGCCAGGAAGATCTATCCATGTTATATGGGCAGGAAGCACTTCCCTAACTTTTTCCTTGTCACTTTCTAGGAAATACCATGATCAATACCGCACGGATGAAGTTTCACCATCAATTAAAGCAGAACCCGCAGTGAGGTGGTGGCTCCAAGAGCTCTTACAGGCTGCTGAAGTACATCTGTGATGAAGACTCAGGTATCACGTCTGCCCACCTGACATCAAGCACCATGGGCTGGCCGAGAAGCAATACTGACCCCCTAACGCCAAAGGGCTCCCTGTTATAAACCCAAATCTTTGGACTGCCTGAGCCATGGTGAGCACTCAGGCTTTGATCTTGACATACCCAGCAAGACAGCTCCGGAGACACCTTGGCACTGCTGGCCCCGGCAGCTTGATAGCCCAGGAGCACAGCAATACAACAGGCAGCAGCTCCAAACCCTAGGGCACAGCAAATGTGCTCTGGAAAACCAGCTTGGCATCAGGGAAGTATCGTTCACTTCAAATATATCTTCATTTAGAAGGCAGAAATCCCTTACCTCGCTCAGCCACTGTCACCCCCCTGAAAATATAGTTTGGTTTTATGAACCATTGAAAACAATCTGCAGAGCGGGCAGCGGCTGCAGCCAGAGCATCATCAATCAGCAGGGTTCATGCAGGGCTGACATTTGTCCCTTAATAATATAATTGCAGCTAAAGGAGGAAAGGAACCTGGAGCTCTGGGCTTTTTTACTGATTAAAGAAAGGAACAGCAGTTCTTAAGATAATTTTAAAGTGGCCAGAAGCTGAGAGCAGGCTCAGCAAGGCAAAGCCCAGTGTGTGGAGCAGTCCTAGAACCTCCAAAGACAACCTGCAGAAGACAAGAGCCTGCAGCAGGCATGGAGCTAACACCTTATTGGGGTTCTGCAGAAAAAGCAGCAGTGGGGTCCGGCACAGAAACATGGATTGCATGGGTGGACCAGCCATGGATGCTGCACATCCATCATCAGATGGGACCCCACTCTTAACTCAGACTGGTCCACTGGGTTACACTGACCCCCAACCCCACTCCAGCCCTGTGTCTGCAGGAGGAGCCAGTGGAGAGCCTCATGTTGCCCAGCCCAGCAGCAGGAACCAGCTTAATTACAGCAGGTTTAGCATCACGGAAACTCCTGAGTCACAGCGAGCTGTTAATTACCAACCCATAACGGGATTTGAGGGCTCATGCCATCGAAGCCGCCTTCCTCTCACGCTGTAGTAGGCAGAGCTCTTGGTTTGACTTAAGTTTATGTGACTGACCCAAATATTTATACCCCTGGGGCTGGGGTATTGTTTAAAATCATTTCTACACAAAAATAAAGGAGTAACCCAGCAACTGCTGCACTCTGTGGCCTGCATATCTGCCTACCTCTTCCTCCTGCAGGAAACTCTGGGGTCTAACCCCCTGCCCCCCCTTCAAGTGTGTCACCTTGCTTCTCCTCCTGTCCCTGGAGAGAGGACTGGGCCATGCCAGTGCCTATCTGAGCCCTGGGGACCCTGCCAAGCTGTCATTGCAGGACACCCAATTTCAGGGAAAACAGCCTCAAAGGAGTGACTGACAACAGCAGCTCCCTGCTTCATCAGGGACCACAGAGTGTGTCCATTGGCGTCCTGCAGCCCTCTGAGCCTGGAAGGAATAACAGGTCAGTAACAGGACCTGGATTCCTATGGAAAAATGGTGTTTGCAAACTTTAGGTGCCTGTCTCTTGCTTGCCACCCTCCCCATCCCCGCACACAGGTAGGTGGCTCTTTGAGAAGTGTTTCAGAGCATTGCATGGAGGAAGGACATAGGGCTCCCCACAGCAGGGGGCTGCTGGATCCCCACCATGGACACTACCTGTGCAAAAGGCAGGTTCTTCTTGAGGTACCTATATCCTGCTTTTCCCCCTGGAAGGAGGGGGGAGTGGCCCCAGACGCCAGACTGGGGCTGGGATTGCCATCTCAGGACAGTGCTGAGCTGGAGGCTCTCTCTTAACCCAGCTAATCCTCTTTGTCTGGGAGCTAATTACATTCCCAGTGAGAGCAGGGACCCTTGGGAAGGGGGCAGGGAGGCACAGCACACTGGGAGTGGAACATGGGCTCATGGCTGCCAGCCCCCACCTGCAGCGAGGGCAGGTGAGGTAGGAGCCCGACACTCCTCCCTGTTCTCTTTTAGCTCTTCCATGAAATCTATGTGCCGACACCAAAATAATTTTGGCACAAAACCTTTCCTCAGCCCTCCTTCTCTAACCCATCTTCCGGCTGGCGGCAGCGACACCCTGTTCTGCACAAAGGCTGATCTCATGGAGCTTTTTCCATGTCACTGAAGCCCCTTTTCCTAGGCATTCCTCCCTGCAGCCGAGTGCAGGAGCTGCCAAGGCAGCTTCTGCAAATAGGGCAGGTCAGCCCCATCCTCGGCATCAGCATCTTGAATCCGAGCAGTGCAGCATCCCACCCTGGGGAGCAGTTCTGCTCAGGGACCAATTTTACGCAGCGTGAGGTCTTGGAGCGTGATGAAAAGAGAGGTCCAGAGCTTTCCGGAAAGTATCTGATAGGGTGATTCACAAGCTGCAAGAAATCCATCCAAACAGGCTGGTTTGTACCTGGCTGCAGGTACAAGCGGAGCAGCAGAACGGGAACATGTCCCATGATGGGCTCAAGCGAACGCTGCTCCTGCATCTTGTGATACCACATCCAGGATAGTCACAAAATCACAGAATGGTTTGGGTTGGAAGGGACCTTCATGACCATCTAGGTCCACCCCCCGCCACGGGCAGGGACACCTTCTGCTAGACCAGGTTGCTCAGGGTCCATCCAACCTGGCCTTGAACACTTCCAGGGACGGGGTATCCACAGCTCCTCTGGACAGCCTGTTCCAGTGCCTCCCCCTGTGATAAGCATATACTATATTATATATGCATATAATACACGTAATAAGGAACCCAACAGCAGTAACGGGTGAGACCAGACAGGGCGATGCAGTAGCACTGCCCATGACAACACAAGTGTTATAAAAAAGAGATGGTGTTTTTACAATGCACAGGGAAAACAAGAAAAAAAAGCAGTTTTAGGATCTGGATGTGGCGTGGTGAGCACCACAAATCCGTAAGAGGATCCTCCTGAGGATCAGGTACCCATTGGAGGTCACAGCCTGGCACCTGGACATCAGCAGCGCTCTGCAATGAAACTTGTCACTGCTCCTGTTTCAGGCTGGTTAATTAGGCAAAGGGGCATCCTGCCATGTTTATTTAGTAACACAACATGCATAGTTCATTTGTTCCTTAATACAAAACCCCTGGAGTCAATTGGGGTCAACTGGGGTTACTGGGAGAGCATCGTGCCAGCACAGGGCAATCACACTGCAAGCCAGCTCTTGCCAGATTACTTGTTCCCTCAGCAGACTCTGCCACAAACAGGCATGATTTCCTAAATCCCAGGCAAAACAGCCCAGCACTTGGTCTTACTGCAACAAAAACCTCTTCCCTGCCTGCATGGCACAAGGCTGAGGCTGTAGGGAATTTGGGAGAGTCCCAAAGCGTCAGCCCTGGCTTGGGAATAGCTCATGGTACTGCTCCCAGGAGCCAGCTCCTGGAGGAGGTGTGATGAAGTGGGAGGAAGCTGGCACCTGTACTCCTGGTATTTCACATAAACAACTTATTTAAAGCTGGGTAATGCGTATCATGGTGAGCAAGCAAAGGAAGTGGAGGTCAGGCACGCTTTTGGGTTTCCTCTGCTGGTCACCTACAGCTTCCAGTGCCATGGACCACCATAGACAACACATTTCTCCTAGGATGTGCTGCCAAAATGCTGTCCTTGTCCCTGAACTCTTCACATGCTTGAGGCTCCCAGTCCTCACCAGCACCTTCTGACCCTCCCCACCAGGACTCACGGCCAGAGCAAAGCCAGCCTTGCTGGTGGATCTCGTGGAAGCTCTGGGCTCAAAGGCACTACCCAGCTGCTCACAGGTGGGATATTCCTGGGGCAACCTTCACCTGGATGAGCATCAGTCCACAGCAGTGCAGAGAACACAAGGGAAGTGCAAGTCACCTTTAGTGCAAGTGCAAGTCACTTTTAATATTTTCTCTTTTGGTAGGTTTGAGTGTGCTTGACTGAATGGAGCGCTGGGGAGGAGGCAGCTCCTTGGATACCTCCCCAGGCAGCTGCAGAGGTGGGAGGGGACGGCAGGGACACAGAGCCTCCGACTCCATCTTTAGATCAGGAGTGGGATGGGGATGAAAATGCCATGGGTAAATAATAATGCATCTTTTTCCAGGGAAATCAGAAGTTTTAGGGGGCTGCAAATAGGGGCAACAGCCTTCACTGCTTTCTGGATTTCACTCTCCATTTTCTTCCCCCCATTTCATAACAGCAATCATCAGGCAGCAACACCTCCCACACCCCCCTGCTCCACTGAGAGCAGCCCAGAGGTTGGACCAGTAGCCTCTTGTAATGCTGACTCTCTGTCCAGCTAGGACCTGCCATGTCCCGCTGGTTGCCTATCCACATGGTAAAAACACACACAGGCAACAGCCTAACACTGTCTCACCTCCACCAGCAGGCCAGTACATCTCACGGGGTCTCTCTAAGCATGCAGTTCCTCCATACCTCCTGTTCCCTTCCCAGGGATCTGCTCTGGTCAAAGCTCCCTTCAAGATCCACCTCAGCCACTTGCAGGGACTATTCCTGGACAGCCACGATGGATGTGAAGTCAGCACAAGCTAAAGCACTGGAGTTAGTGGCTGCTGGAACTCTCCTCACCCTCAGCATTATGTGGGATGCCACCAAGGAGCTGAGGTCCCAAGGGAAGAGGTGCTGGCTCCCATTGCACTATTGGGATCACCAGCCTCCCAACAAGTACCAGACTGAGTCTGAGTGATGCTTCCCACCGAGCAGGGACAGCCCACACTGGCACAGGGAGACCAGTGTCCTGCACTGTGAGTTCAGTCCTGCCTCGCTGGCAGGGGAAGTGAGCTCGTCAGCAAAAATACTTATCTTCCATGAGGATGCAAACATTATTTAGGGTTTTTTCCCCTCCCAAGATGGTTACACAGCTTTGCTATGAAACTATAACCATGTGCAGTGCACTGACAACACTGTGACAAAGCCTTGACTGTTTGCAATGATAATACAGCTTTATTTGCAGGAAATGCATGCTTTTTGCACTGTTTTCCTGCAACACTCTGTCCTTTCTCCAAAAACCAGGCCACTGTGGGCCATGCCCTCTTCTTCCCTGTGACTGATGCTGTTTGGAGCCAGAGTGCAGGCTTTGGAGCCTTTGCCCAGGCTCCCTCAGTGTGTACAGAGGGTGCTGCTGTCTCACCCGCAGCTTGTGCTCCTCCGCACTTACCAGACCACGGCTCAAATCCCTCATTAGTTTTCACACAACTTCCAAGGGCAGCTTATAGCCAAGGTCCTAATTCATCAAGCAATTAATGGATCAAGCTCACTACTTCAAAGAGTGAGTTCTGGTATTTGCATCAATCTCAGGGCTTGGGACAAGCCCATGTGAGCTGCAGGCAAAAAGAGATCAGACCACAGAGCAATTTTCCCAGAAAATCAAGCAAACCTAAAGCCCGACCACATTAACAGACATTGCAATGTTTTCCTTTCCTCAGAAAGGTTTTGTTAAGAACATTCACAGCTCAAGTGTTGCATTTCTTTCTCAACTTTTATAAAAATAAATCCCATAAGCCAACCGAACCATTTGAACTGGATAATGGTTCTGTGTAAAGGGAAACAAAACCCATGACAACACAAAGCCCAGGCAGGACCTTGCTGTGGGCCTTCACTGTATGTGAAGGTATGTGGATATTGCAGGGATGAGCAGCAGCAAGAAACACTAAGAGAGACGTACGTGCAAGGGTGGGTTTGCCAAAGGTGTCTGAAGGTGTTTGCTCAAGAGCTGAGGGAGCCCACGCAGAGTCCAGCCTTCAAAATCTGAAATTTAATCCCAGGTGTCAGCTAGTGACCCTGGAGACAAGTGCTAGGGAGAGCTCACCTTTCCCTGGTACCTGCAGAGAGCACCACATTATTGGCTACAACACAACCCCAAATTAATTCTCTAATTAATTAATTAACAGCCAGGTGCCAGGGAGAACATTACAGCCTTTTCACCAACCCCTGAGCTTTCTGAAGCCTGGGACCACATCACTGCCCAAGGGCATAGCAACACAGGGTTCAAGGGACCAAACACCTGGACACTCTCTTTCCTCACTCGAGCCCTTCGGGTAAGGAGGGGGCAGTGGGGGAGCAATGAGCAGGAGAAGAGCATTGGCATTGAAAACAGCATTATGAGCAAGGAGGTGGCCATCTGGGGAGTTTGCACCTCCACACACATGCTGGGAGAGTGTCTCTCCTCCACCACCAACGTGACCGTGAGCAGCAGCAGCATCAAGAAGAACAGAAAATTACTGGGTGTAATTGAAACTGCAGGGAGGAGCTAGGGACATAAAATGTAATTATCTGCCGTGGAACAGAGCCAAGATTAGCAATCCTACTTCTGGTCATTTAAAGTTCTCATTAACTTCTCCATGTGCTGATGGTATCGATTCCGTGTCTTGCTGGCTGCAAGATGCAGCACTTCAGGAGAAAGGCCCTGGGCCTCCTCTGGTCAGGGTCTCAAATCTCTTATACAGCAGGGGGTGAGGGTCTAGGCTTTAACAGAGTTCTTCTCCAAGGGTCTGGAAGATCTCCCTCCCTAGCTTCCAAGGTGGAAGGGATGCTCCAGCTGAGACCCAGTTGTACCACTTTCCTCTCCACTTGCTAAAGTTGGCTAAGGTGCCCTTTTGGTGCTTGGGAAGATGATCTGGGTAGGCAGCACAATAATTCAGAGACATCCTCAACTACAGCTCATGAGACTAGGTGGACTGCAGACCACCTCAACCTGCCTTCTTCTCTGCCTGCACTCCATCTCATCAGGCTGCAGGACACCCACACAATTCACATTCAAACAGCACTGCGGGCATCCCCACATCCATCCCATGATCAGCCCACTCCCCTGCCCTGTACCCAGGCTCTTCTTGCTGACATCCTGACACTTTCCTCCCCATACCACTTTCCTTACACCCTCACCATTCAAGGATTCAGGACCTGCAGAACATCCCTCATTAGCCTCATCTCAAGTCTGGCCAAGGCATCCATCCACAGCACCAGGAGGAGGATGCTTGTTGGCAACTCTGGCACCTGCATGACCTGTTCCTATTTCCGTACCCTTGGACACCTTTGGGGAGCAGTGGGCACTGCTAGAGGTGCCCTCAACAAAAGCCACCTTACATGAAACCAGCACGAAATCAGTGTACGTACATGAAATCCAAGTCTTTGCTAAGACTTGGTGGAGGACCGTGGCCTACGGCCCTGGGGTTTGCCCCAGGAACGACTTGGCTTCAGCAGTTTCTTAAAGGTTTTTTTTGACCTTTGAAAGCAAACACATCATCTTTTCTCCATTTTAAGCAAGTAGAGAACACGCACCCTCAAGCCAGGAGACACCCACCCCCACCAGCCCCCTTACCTCCACCAGGTGAGGCGTGGGGTTGAAGCCACACATGTTGCAGACCTGCTGCCGGCAGGTCGTGCAGGTGTTGTAGTTGGGGGGCTCGCCAGAGCCCACGTTGATCTCCGCCTTGCAGAGGGGGCACGAGACCCTTGCTTTCGGCACTTCCTTCGGCTTAACACCCTGCTCTGGCTTGCTCGGCTTCGCGGCCGGCGCGGCACCAGCCCGGCCCTGTGCCCCCGGGGCTTTGGGACCAGCTTCTTTGCTGGCATCGCTGAAGACGATTTTTGGAGGCACTTTGCCAGGGGATGGCTGGCTCGGAGGGGGGGCCTCTGGCTGGACGGACATGAGTGTGCTGGCCTGGGTGAGGAGGGATGCCCCAAAGCCAAAGAGCTTCCCCGTGAGCCCCTCCTGGGGCTGCTCTGGTGCCCCAGCCCCGGGAGCCGGGGCTGCAGGCTTCGCCCCGACATCTCCCGGTGCCTTTCTCTGCTCGGAGGGGGAAGGCTTGGCTGGCTGATGCTGCGGGGAGGACCTGGCTGCCTCCTGAGGTTTTGGCTGTCCTTGGCCAGGCGGTTCCCTCTGCGGCGTGGTGGGGTGAGGTTTGGGTGGCTCTTGTGGCTGGGTGCGGGGGGCCGGAGGGGTCTTATCTGGACCTGAGGGTGGCGGATGCTTAGCTGGGGAGTGGGAGGGGGATGGCGAAGGGGAGTGCAGCTGCTGCTGGCTCTTGGAGCGAGGAGCGGTGGTCATGTCCATCCCCAGTGCCCTCTGCATCTGACAGTTCAAGCACAGCCATTCCTTCACCTGCGAGACAAGGAGAGGACACGGACAGTGAGCGGTGGGCAAGTACAGACGCCCGCAGGCAGCCCCAGCATACCTCCAGCTTCCCCCCAGCAGACCCCACGTAGCCATAGGAACCAGCCATCAGCCCCTGAAAAACATTCTGGTACCATGTTCTTCACTACCAGGATCTCGCAGTCAGGGCGAGCAGCCCCCATCTGTCACAGGTACCCACGGCACAGCACGACAGCGTGAACGCCAGCTTTAATTATCCTTGGTCTGCTTCCAAGGCTTCTGCTGTGAAGCGACTGCTAGCCATGAGGCCCTGCCTTCCCTGGGGGAAAGGGGGCCTTTCCCAGGGCTCATGGCCCCCCCCTGCTTCCCCTAATGCCCAATTTTTTCCTCCTGCTTGGTGACCAGAGCTAGCACAGAAAACTGCTAGGACCCCTCAGACCCTGGGTGCTTCCCATAGGAAACACCACTGTGCCATCCCCAACACTTCTCCAGGGCCAGCAGAGATGGCTTTTCTGGAATCGGTGTGGTGGTTGTGATATCCCACCCCAAAATCTGGCACTGGAACCCTGTAAGGGACAGCAGGAGTGCGTTCTCCTTGCATGATGCATCTTCACTGCCAGGCAGGCAAAGGGAGCAAAGGGTTAATTTTCACTCTTGCCCTTTTGATGAACTTTTGGATGCAAATGAAAAATATAATGTTCCCTGGCTAAGTGGTGATAAAGGAAAGACTTCCCCCCTCGAGAGACGTTCCTTGTGACACACTAATGTCTGAATTAAGTTAATTAAAGAGGCTGTACAAGCCTTTCCACACGAGGAATCACCAGGACGCTCAGTGGCTCCACAAGTATTAATATACAGCACAGTCAGCAGGACAGCCAGGTCTGCTTGCAAAACAGTTCTCCAAGACAAGCAACTAAGGTGGCAAAAAGGACCAGAACATTCCCAAAAACTGGAGCAGCACCCAGGACAAGCAGACCCAGAGCCAGGCAGAAGCAGCATCCGACAGCTCCCAGTCTCTGTGCTCTCCAGGGGCTGCACATCCCGTGGGCTGGCATCCACTGCACAAGATGTGGATTTTCCTGCCTTTCATTCAGGAAGCCGTCTCCTCATTCCAGGATCACCTCTAAGGCTCAGCTTAATCCCTGCTGCAGAGATATTAATCTCCTCACCCAGCCCCATGGCTCCAGCTCTGCAAGGCCTTTTGGTCCTGCGGCTGGAGGCACAGGTGATTCATGACCTGGCCACAGGGATTTTCCCCCTGCACTCCAACCACAGGCATGCTTCAACCTCTTTCTGCTCAAAGGAGCTGCCTGCAGAGATGCAGTTGGGTGTTATGGCAGGTCCTGTGATGGGACAGGACGGTGAGTCCTCAAGAGGTAGATGTGCCCTTAAGCCCTCTTTCCAGGTCCCCTCCCCAGGAGGGCTCTCATAAAGCCCAGCCTTCAAATAATAAACTTTCAAAACCAGAGGAAATTCAGATCAACCAGGAAAGATGGATTCAAATTAAGGGGGGGGTGTGGATGAACAAATATCCACCTGCCCACCATGCCCCTTTCCCTCTCTTCCCAGCACCTGCTGGGTGCCAAGGCTCTGCATTGGCCCTTCATCTCCAGCAGAGCTCTTCCTAACACCCTACAATCCTGGCTGCATGTCAGCTCTGTGCTCTTCCCACCCTTCACTGTGCTTGCTGAGCTCCCACGCCACTCTCTGCACCAGCCTCCGCTCGAGTCCTTCACTCAGAGCCGAGGAAAAAGCAGCCTCGATTTTTCCCCAGCAATTTTGCTTCACATTGTCGTTTCTCCAAGCTGCTCCAAATGAGCCACATTATATTTAGTTTGTGAAAATAGTGCTTTGGTTTTTATAATTTTTATGGTCTTGCTGTCTCTCTTCTGACATCCAGAATTTCTTGCGTTATTTTTGCTGTCACACCCCCTGGAATTTCTTCCCACTATTCTATTTCAAGAGAGTGTCTACCAAAATCCCATCAGCTTTGCCCACCATCCCCATCAGCTCAAATTAAGGGAGAACCAATCCTTTCTATTCAGCTTCTTGTTCCCTGGATGCAAGAAATTCAAATCTTCCCTCTCTGCATAATCTCCTTACCCAGACCCTCTGGTGAGGTGGAAATGGGGTGAAGAGGAGATCCATCCCCTCCCCGTGCCACACACAGTGCCCACTTTGCCCCTGGCCAAGGCTCCTGTAGGAAAACCTGGGCACTGGGAGGCACCATGCCCAGGTCCCGTGGCCAGGCAAGCTGCCTATGGATCATGGACAAGCCCACCAGGATCTCCCTGAGCTCAGGACTGGGGAACAAGGCGGTCATTGCAGCTTTCCCACTTTCCACAGTGAACCGGTAACCCAGACAGGAAAAAGCCAGGGGGTTATCCATTGGGATAGGGAACATCCAATTGCTCTCTGCAGACTTAGTGAGCAACTGCTGGGGAACGTCTGTCCTGAGGAGCAGGAGAAAGCTGCAGGGAATACAGTGGGGAGATGGGCTCCCAGAGCAAGCATTTGAAATGTAAATTGAGTTGGGATTATCACAAATTGCCTGACCGGCCTCCACTGATGCAACCGATGACACACTGTGTGGGCTACACAGATCAAAGACAACTTAAAGGATGCTGGAGGGAAGATAGCAAAGAGGAAGGGCCGAGTCATCTTGCCAAAGATCCTTTCCCCAAGAAAGAGAAAGGAGGGTGGAAAAGCCTGGGTGATGAAGAAGTAATAGGATAAATGATTCTTTTCATATTCTTTCACCTACTTCTCTACTGGTTTTGGAGCACTTTCTCCCTGCATGATGAGTCTGCAGGCAAGAAGAGGAGCGTTTGGAGGATGGTGATGCAGGTCAACCAAATAGTCCAGTTTCACCTCTTTTTGGGTCCTATTCGCCCATTTCTCCACCAAATCAAAGCTTTCAGGGGTTGGATTAGTAAAGACTTACACCCAGGCTCTTCCTAGAAAGGACAGGGGTCCATCACTGGGTGGAGATGGGGGAGCTGTTAATGAGACAGATATGATGGACATGCTGTAATTACTGTCCTGGAACATTGGGGAACAAGCAGGATAACGCTCGTTATAAGGATGAAGTGCTTCCAACTTATTAGCAATTGAGAAGAACATTCAACAACATCTACCAGCACCAGAAGACATTTAAATTTGGCAGATCTGAATAATTTTGCATCCAGGAGATCTAAGAGAACTAAGAAAACTGCTGCGTGCTGATGTTCATTTTTTAAGAGGAAATTTTAGAAGTCTGGAAGAGTCTTCTGCTTGAATATCCAAGAAGGCAAAGGTATGGCCTGAAGGGGACAGAGAGCCAGACATCTGTCCAAGGCAGAAAGACAGGGCAGAGAACTGAAGGACACTCATATATATGCCTGTCAACGTGGTTTTAGGAAAATAGGTCACAGCAAAGCAAACCTGATTTTATTCCCTGCACATTTGATATTAGTAATGCACAGAAGCAATATCCTTGATGTCCAAAAGGTGTTTTGACCTAGTAATGTATGACATGCTGACAAAAAAAAAAAAAGGCACTACAGAATATGAATTGTGAATATGCTAAATGGATTTCGGACTAGTTACCTGGCTGAGCTGGGGGACAAAGAGGATTCACCAGTGTCGAGGTATCATCAGCTCACTGTGGCAAACACCACTCGCACACGGTGGATTTCGGTAAAACCACAGAATCAGAATGGTTTTGGTTGGAAGAGACCTTAAAGATTATCCTGTTCCAGCCCCCCATATGTGAAATATCGACAAAGATGAGTCTTTGCTGCCTGGCAAACCTGCACTTGCTCTGTGCAGGAAGCCTGGAGCTGGAAGTAGGAGTGAGGAGGTGGCTCAGACTCCTCTTCCAGCACCGAGGGACTCCTTCCAGAGCCCTCAACGGTTCCACACCGACATTTTAAGGAGATTAGTAAAACACTGCGGGAGATATAGACCGGATCTGTAAGAGTCATTCTAGGGATGTAGAAAATGTTTGAAATGAGAGAATTGAAGAGGTTGATCTTTTTCGTTTATCAAAGAGAAGATTAAGAAGTGACTTGATTACGATATAGCAGCACATTCAGTGGAAACAATATCAGGTACTAAAAGGTTGTTAATTAGGCAGAAAAAGGCATAAAAAGAACTAATGACTGGAAATGGAAGCCAAATATATTAAGCATCACTTTTAACAGCAGATGTTTCTAACCATTAAAACAAATTATACACATGCTGTTGGGCTCAGCAGAAGACTCAGGGAGGTAAAGCTTGCAGGCCTTTCATCTATAGGTTTTTTTATACTCGTTCTGATCTCAAAAACTTTGATTGCTTGAACCATCCAATCTTTACGGACATTTGGAATGTCTGCATCCAATACCTCACCTGCCCCAGCCCTGCACGCAGTGCCCAACACACCCACGACCACCAGCCTCACCCTTCCCACTGCAGACCCCTCCAACACCCCAGTATATTCCTCTAAACCCCCTCCCAAATCTTGTTATTCCCCAATGCATGGATGGGTCAGCAAGCGGCGGTGCTTGCGGGGTCACAGCTGCCAGATGTGCCTCCCCCCTCTTGATGCAGTCCTGTAAGCACCAACCATCTGCAAATCCCATTAGGAATGAAAACTTTCCAATCAGCATTTCCTCAAAAAAAATTGTAACAGGAATATCCACAGCACGTGCTGGCTGTGCCCAGGCAGACTTAAACACTGATATATATTTTTTATATATAATGGCTGCAGGAGAGCAGGGAAAGCTCAGCAAATATATATATATAAAATTACAGGTCTGATGGGCTAGATCCTGACCCTCTGCAGAGCAGGGTTTTGCATAGGTACGTAAGGGGGACCAAAATCTGTCCCTGTGCACTGCAGCTTCCGAACCCTCTGGAAAAACACCCATTTAAAAATGATCTGAAATGATAGAGACAGCTTGAGTTCATAAGGCTTCTAAAGTTATTCTAACACCACCTATTTAAGGAAACTATGTGAAAATAGCCTGTCCCCAGGATTTGTTACCAGGAGATATGAGGAAGAGCTGGTTATATGCAGGTTGTTTTGTTCTCCCGAGGTAAGACAATACAGATCTAGAAGTATCTCAAGTATCGAGTTCAGCCTTTGCAGTGGGTAGAAGCTTTAAAATGAGTGCTGTAAGCAGAAAAAGTTCATAACTGAACATCCAAGATATTTTCAAGCCAAAATTTAGGATTATAATACAGAGTAATTTTGTCTTTGCTGAGGGTTGGTTATTTTGGACCATTTGGAGGTCACCCAGGATGCTATCCTACTACAGAAAAATAACAAAACCAAAAAGGATAGGAGACACCATATTTAGATGATCATATTTAAGACTTTAGAGACTTTAGACTGAACAGTTCTTCCTCAGCAGCTCTACCCATTTACACCATCTCACTGCAGCCAAAGCCATTGACCTTGCATCACGACAAAGGTCTACATGACAAAGGCTACACGACCTCGTGTCAGAGGAGGCCACTGGGCACAGCCCATCTGACTTGTTTTAAACAATTATTTTAGGCTGGGAAGAACAGCTCTGAAGTCATCTTGAGTCCAGCGTGATCAATCCCACCCAAGGGTAACCAGTTTGAACAGGACAGAGAAAAGGAGCTTTGTTCAGCAGAAGATACAACCCATGCTCCTCCTCTGGAGTGAGACAACGGGATGCACAACAAACAGAAAAACAAGAAGACAAATTCGTGGGAAATCAGAGGAGAAAAGGAGCGTGGGTTTTCTCTGAGTTGCCCAAAATGTGTATTTAATACTCCACAAAACTGGAAATCCTGAAAAAAAACCCCAACCCAATATTTGGGAAGAGCACGACAGTGAACCTTTGGCAGCAGCTCTTCAACTCTGAGAGCCCCGAGCGGTCCCTGCCCCAGAGCCCCCCCAGATGAAGCCACTCCCCAGCAGATGCACCCCAAGGCCATGGTCACAGCTCTCTCCTCTGCCTTTCGCAGGCACCAGTATGAGCATAAAAATAACCCAAGCTGGAAGTGGGTAACGAAGGTACTGTGCTAATCAGGCTAATAGAGAGGCTCAACACCAGGATCACTGACTGAATGGAGAAGGGTTTCATTAATGGCTGCTCCTGGCTTATCCTGGAGGAGCATTGCAACAGCCTGGCCTCTCCCAAGAGCTGCCAGTGCCCTGCCTGAGAGTGTCCTTAAGTGTCTTCAGCTCAGCAGCAATGCCTGCAGATGAAGAACTGTTGTCTCATGAAATCAGCCAGTCAGCAAAATGTCCCTTCCCTCCGTGCCTCCCGGATCCACTCCGGAGGAGCTCTCTGGGGGCACGTCTTGTGTTTTACATTGTCGTGCTGAAATTTGGCAAAGCCACGTACTCTGCAATTAAACAACATCCTGATCCAAGGGAAGAGGCAGTGCTAGAAGGCAGCCCTCGGCTAGAGAACAGAGGGAACAGCAAGCTGTGGTGGGGAGCTGGGATACTGCTGGGAAGGCATGAGTTGAGAATGGCTGCAGGAGAGCAGGGAAAGCTCAGCAAATCCTGGAAGAGCTGCTAATGCAGCTCTGATGCAGATGGAAAAAGCTAAAGGTACCGTGTGGATCAGTTTTCCCATTTTCCCACACCATCTCAGACTGGTTGGTGGAGCACACAACAAACACCAATATATGCCTTATTCTGAACTTAGGGGTTTGTGTTTTAAAGCAGAACTAAACTACCCCAGGAAGTGTTCAAGGCCAGGTTGGATGGGGCCCTGAGCAATCTCATCCAATGGAAGGTGCCCCTGCCCATGGGGGGGGGGTTGGAACTAGATGATCTTTAAGGTCCCTTCCAACCCATATCATTCCAAGGTTCTAGGATTCCATTATTCTACTGCTGATTTCTCCTCCAGCAGTGCAGGGACAGTTTGCCACAGAACTTGCGTGTGGAGGGTAGGAAAAGCAGGCCTTGTTGTTTGGATCAGTGCACAGCCTGTGTGCAAATGCTGTGAGGAGCCTGCAAAGCATCCCGTGGGAGGCTGCCATGTGGTGTACCAGCCAGGGTCCGAGCTGGGGGGGGATGGATAACACCAGGAGATGGAGTCTCCTGAGGTGCCTCTGGAGGACCATGAGCAGCCCAGGGTGCGGGAGCTGTTGTGTGCCCGGGGCCATGCTGCATGTCAAGACATCACCAGAATTCACGCCTGCATCCAGGTGGAGAGGAGGCGGATGCAAACATGCAGGCAGCGTGGGCTGAAGCTTCCTGGTCCAAATCTAAAGCACAGTTTGAGGAGAACCCAGGGCTCCAGAGAAAATGTGCAATTAGGAGTGTTTCGGCACTTAATTGACAGGGGAATTGGTCACCGAGGCACCGAGTCACTTGTGAAAAAGGCCACCTTATGCTCATCTTTTATCTTCAAACATCTCAATACAAATAAAATCCAGTCCTTGGCACTCCTGCCCAGAAGGGGAAGCCACCGGAGCCGTCAGTAATCATCCTGCTAATGCTTGCCAGAAAATAATCAACTTGCTCGCTTGCTGGCGAGCGAGAGGAACCAACCCCCAAACTCATCTCCTTCTCTGCAAATAACAGATGGGAAACCGTGCTTGTCCAGAGAATCGAGCTGCGGAATAAGACAGTGCCATTTCATCCTATGAGTCACTTCTCCACCAGTTTCCTTTCTCTGGTTAGCGCTCCCTGAACCAACCCAAGGCTGCTCTAGCACATCTCCTCTCCCCAAAGGGCAGCAGCAGGAGGCAGTGACCTCCACCACAGACCCTCTGGGTTTCAAAAGCGACCTCTAGCTCCTGTGCCTTGCTGCTCGGTCGTTTTTTACCCACACCACGCAGCCACCGACACGGGGATGAAGCAAACGATCAAAGGAAACAACTGCATGCCCAACAGCTTTGCAACTAACCTCGATCCGCCGTCACAGGCAGGACGGTGCTCCCCGGCAGCATTCCCCATGGCTAAGGCAGCGATGGAGCCGCTGGCTCCCCGGGAAGTGAGAGCATCCCCTCCTTCACTACTCTCCCTTGCTGGCGGAGAGGAGCAGATGGGCAGAGGAAACCTTTCCAGCGCTAGACCCACTGCTGCTCCTCTGCTCCCCCCCGGGAGCGCGGGTCCCCCCGCCAAACAAGGCGCTGACTAGCTAAGCACGCCGGCAGTGCCGCCGCCCGAGGCGAAGGGACAAGTCCTTCCAGTTCATTAGGGAAGGTTTCTTGTGCGATTTGCTGCCTCACTAGCTCCTGTTTAGACAGCCTTTGTTCCCCGTCCGCAGGAGCGCATGAAAGGTTTGGACGTCTGTACGTGCTGGGAGGATGCTGTGCCCTGGGCTCGGGCAGGGAGCATGGCAGAGAGCTCACCCCGGGTTTTAACCTCCCGAGCTCTGCACGCCGAGGTGCTCTAAGTGCAGCCCCAGGTCCCTCCCGCTCCGTAATGCGGGACTTCCACGGGAGCCCTCTCGGCCAAGGAAAGCCTAATGGCTTGCTTTGCCTTTTTCTGCTGCTGCTCCCGTGCCCTGCCGCCAGCAGAAGGACGGACGTCCCGAGTAACAGGAGCCTCCGGTCCTGCTCACTCATTGTCTCCTGCGGAACTAAAATAGCAGCCTGGGAGGGAGCAGGGGAGCTCAAAACTTTCCATTCTCTGGCACCTCCTGCCCAAAGCAGAGGAATACACGAGGCCACGGGGCTTCTCGGAGTGCCCTGTGCAGCAGCGATGCAATTCACAGCTATAATGCTATAAAGAGCACAGGCTGCTCTCAGTAAATAGAGACTCATAACAGACTAATTTAAAACCAGCCCAGTTTACTATTAGTAACACAGAATAAAATCATCCATTTACTGCAAGGCTCACATTTATTCAGCTCTGAGTGGTCCCTGTTGCAGCCTTGCCCACGAGCTCCTGGCTCCTTTGGGAACTCTTCTGGACAATTAAAGCAATGGGAGATAATGGCTGTAGCTCAGGGACTAAACTAAACACTCTTGAATATTTAAAGGTCCTTTCACGACCCAAACTTCGCATTACCTTGGCAGCATCAACATCTGAGTACTGCACAGCAGTGAGGGTGGAGAGGAGCTCGATCCTCTGACCTACGTGTCTAGGATGGAGGTTTCTAAACACTAATGACAATCCTGGTGGTGGCATGAATAGCCCAAAGTATTTTCAGAGACACAGTCACAGACCTGGTGTTATGGCCTCACACTTCCCCCAGACTGAAGGAGTCAAGTTAAGTCTCATTTATACTGGGCCAGTGTTGTATTTATAAGTGAAGCTGCCGGAATAAAAAACTTGTGTGAATAAACACATCATAGTGGATCAGTGCATCAAAGCAGAGTGTATCTTCAGCCTTTTTTTTTGTTGTTATTCTGGATTAAATATGTAACAAATGCTCTTGCAGAATTTAAGGCCTGAAGACAGACAAGCCATTGCATAATCTTTTTACATACCTAAACAGACTTAATTGCTCAATTATTCCAGATAAACACGATAAGTTGCCTGCCATGAATAATTTATAATCCAGCTAGCCACACAATCTGTGAAGCACAAATCTATGGCTGCAGCAAAGGAAATGCAAACAGATGCCACTATCCCAAGACACCCTGGCTGGGTACTAAACACTGGCCAGAAGAGCAATAGGCTGCCCAGGGCAGGTCTGATCTTCCCTGAAACCCCTCGGACAGCCCAGACCTTCATTTAGGTTATTGTGCTGCTCCGAGGATGCGAATATTGAACAAATTAAAAAGGCACAAAGTTTGGGTGTGCACCTGGAAGGAGACAGCCATAGCACATCCCCCTGTCCTGTTCAGGGTCCGGACACAGCTGGGTGTTCCACACAGCCCTCCTTGGAAGCTGGCTGTACTGGTTTGTCCAGGAATTTCATTAGATGATGGTGACCGAGCTGAAGAGCTGCAGTGAGGCACAGCAGGATGCAGTGCCTGGAGGATGGAGGCCCACAGGGGCTGTCATGAGGGACAACACTCAGGGTGCTGTGGAGGAGGCAGGGGAAGAAGCACTGTCAAGGGGAGGAAGGGTCCCACCCAGCCAGGACTTACCACACTCGGATGGGAGAGACCCAAGAGAACAACCTGGAAGGTGTCCAGAAGGAGGGTTAATCCTAACCCCATGACAAACCCATTCCAGGCAGCCCCCTTCCCACAGTAGAGGTGTAACAAACCACAGCACTGAGAAAGCTTGTAAAAACTGTTCTACCAACCACAGACTACCTCCTGGCTCCAGCAACCCCAGATGGATGCAAGAGGCTTTCCCACAGGGCTTGGGGCCCTACCACAAACCTTGAGCATCTTTAGGCCTCTCTGACAAGCTGAGGAGAAGCACTGGGTGGGTTTCCTCCAGCTTGGGCACCCTGCAGTGCCTTTCCCTGCGATGCTCCTCACTCTCCAGTAGAAATTCCTGCATCCTGCTGCTGCTTTGTCCCAACAAAGGCATATTAAAGGCTTCAGGCTTTTGCCCTGATGTCCTGCAGCAGCAAGGAGAGAGGGCTGTAATGGCCTCTGAAAAGTTTTGGATCCATCCCCTGGCCTGGGCAGGATCAAACAAGTCTGCATCGCTGACTACAGATGTTTGTCTAATTTGCTCTTTAAAACTTTGCATCAGTTGTGGATTTACTGGGGGGGGGGGGGCAAAAGGAGGAATAAAGGGGCTTTTGCTTAACCATCTTCACTGCTAGGAAACGTTCCCAAAATATTAACCTAAATCTCCCTTGCAGTCTAAGTCCATTACTTGCTGTCCTACAGACCACAGACATTGCATGGCTTTATTCAGTAAAAACAGCCTGAGAGCAGCTTCCCTGCTGAAGGCATCCATCCATGGGAGCCCGTCCTGGCACCAAGACCACGATGTGTAAAATGTCTCCTAGAAGTGACTGCCACCAGCTTTACACTGCAGAACTCTTGGTGATGGCCTCCCCTGGGGCTCCATGGCACCTCCACAAACTCAGACCCAGCAAATGGTTTTCTGTGTTTCCAGCTGCAGTTTCTGTGCACTTTTAGGAGCGGCTCAGGCAGCTTTGGAGGAAAGGAGCTCAGCCTTGCATGGCACTGACAAAGCTGCCTCCAGATTACCTGTCTCCAGACACACCTCGTCTCACCTTCTTCTGGCAAGACCCACTTGGGTGGCCATGGGACCTGAAAAGATCTTACAAGTATAGCCATAAACACCAGAAACAGGTTGTTTAGTCACCTATTTAAATGAACTAGAATAGGTTTTCTGTGTTGGAATTCCTATCCTTATCCAAATGCACCTGGACTTGGCTCATAAGTCATCATCTACTAAGTAAACAATGCCAATTCTAACACAAAAATCTATAAACAATTAGAATTTGAACAGATACCTGCAGAGCCACATCACTTTTAACTGGCTTTTTATAGCTATTATTTACCCGTGAAGACGGGGCTGCTGCATTTGCCAGCCAGTCTACAAGAGCAATCACAGTCTTCACAAAAAAAAAAAAAAAGCTAGTTGCAAAGCAAGATTAAAATTGGCCATTCAAATCATGATTTGATGAGAGAGTTGGAGTTGTTCAGCCTGGAGAACAGAAAGCTCCAGGGAGACCTTGAGCCCCTTCTAGTACCTAAAGGGGCTCCAAGAGAGCTGGAGAGGGACTTTGGACAAGGCCTGGAGTGACAGGACAAGGCAGAACGGCTTCCCACTGATAGAGAGTAGGTTTAAATTGGATATTAGGAAGAAATTCTTTACTGTGAGGGTGGTGAGGCCCTGGCACAGGTTGCCCAGAAAAGCTGTGAATGTCCTGTTCCTGGAAATGCTCAAGGCCAGGTTGGAGCAACCTGGTCTAGTGGAAGGTGTCCCTGCCCAGAGCAGGGGGTTTGGAACAACATGGTCTTTAAGATCCCTCCCAACCCAAACCGTTCTAGGATTCAATTTTATGATTTTTTTGCTTGCTGATCTAAAGTCATCATTGCCATGGAGATCTGAACTGATACACTGGCAAGGTGAATAAACTTAATGAAAAAGGATCCTGCCAGTCAAAAGACTGTCTCTTCTATCATAACCCTAGCCAAAACACAAAGTCATCCCATTAGGGGAGCTCTCTGCAGCCCTTCTGAAGGGGAGCTCAGAGGATCACCACAGAGCAACCTGCCTAGGACCCCTCGGCCCAACTCAACACCCCAGGCAAGCTTACAACAAAAGCCAGTTTTGCTCTGCTCAAATGAGGGGCCAAAGTCCTCTATGGCAAGACCAGAAACTGCTACAGAAGACAAAAAAAAATGCAAATAGAAATTGCTCAGGTAAAAAAAAAAAAAGAAGAAAAAATTGCTGAAGCAAATCTTTTCTCCACCTTCTGGGGCTTCTTAGCTTTTCTTTGAACAATCTCCAAGCAGCAGCACGTGGGCAATGCCAGCTGCAGTGCTCCATGTCCATCCAGACAGCAAGGAAACTACAGAGGAGCAAACTGCACAGTTCACACTGATTTCACCCCCCTTTGACTTGCTCCAATGCCAATTAGAAACCACTTTTGCAGGGAAACAATAAATCTTGTCCTCAAGCCCCGGCTGCAAACCCAGGCGACTTGTTTGTAATTACCAGCCGCGGGACTGACCCTGATGACCTACAGGGCATTTTTTGCAGGCGAGACAGCAGCAGGGATGGCTGCTCCCTCCACTTTCAGGGGTTCAGCTGGAGAGGTCTTGCCTCTGATTTTCAAGTGTTGTGCATCAAAACCTCCAGCTGAACAGTGGGAGCCATGCTGACTGCGAGCAATCAGCCCCAAACTGCCTTAAACCGGGCAGGTAAGGGATGGATTGGCCAGCAAGGAGGAAGCAGCAGGATCCGTGCACCCGGGGGGGGGAAAACATTTGCCATCCAAATAAACACCACCTTCCCATAAGCTTTTATCTGCCCACAGCCGTGTCTGTTGGCGTGGGCTGACTCCTGGCACTCTGCAGAGAAAGAAAAGGAGAAGCAGGTCTGAATCATGGGATGCAGCAGGAGTTGGGATGCGACAGAGCACATGGTGCATGGCCAACATCACCTGGGCGGTGCTGCTCTTCAGTGCACAGGGACCGGGTCTCACCGTGCTGAGACCTTTGCTTCCCAGTGGGATGCAGGCTGGGTGGCACAGGGCAAGTGCCTGCAGCTGGAGGACACAGGAAAATGGGTCGGCTGGAGAAGAAGTGGGACTTGGGGCAACAGCTTGTGCTGGCCAAAACCATCAGGAAACGCACTGAAGCTTTCACTTTCTACAACCAGTAACGTATCACCCAATTTTGGCTCTTGGTGGGGTGCCCTGGCTTGGAGATCCCTTAATGCAGTGGTGCTGAAGCTCTTCAGAGCCCTCCAAATGACATGTCCTTCAAAACCATCAGATCATCGGACTTTTTTGGGGGCAGAACTGCAAAAACTTCATGCTCAGCATCTGCATAAAGACTATTATTATTTCAATACGTCTCCCAGCTGTCAACAGGAATTTAGCACCTAGTTACGGAAAACAGTATTTCAGAAGGTATTGGACTGGTTTTTTTTTAATTCCGAAGTCAATAAAGCAATAACAATTGTCTGCTGAGAGCAAATAGTGGGATCCCAGAAGCAGCTCAAAGACAGATGGCAGCAGCAGCATGCCTGTTTGGGGATAGTTCTCAATGCACTCTCCAATTTGAAAGCCACAATCATATCAGCTGGAAAACTAATATGGCAGGTCAGAACATAAGGTAGGATGTGTAAAAACAAATTTAAAGGCATTAGCTGGCCTGGCCCAGCATCTCCATACTGACTTGGGACTCCAAGAAAAATGGGGATTCATGCCTCAGTCTGCCAAAGGTCCCTTGAGCAGGTGCTAAGACAAGATGACAGCACCATGCCCAGGCACAAGGGTTTCACCTTTTGGGATATATACCAGCACTGCTGGTCTTGCATTAGCATGCTGTGCTCCATCAAAAAGGGTATTTGCTTTTCTCAAAGCTCCAAAGGTTTTGCAATACATAAAGTACATGGGCAGAACAGAGGCAGGCGAGCTCAGGGACAGGCTTCTCCCACAATAAGTATGCTCCTTATTTCTGAGGAATCCAGAAACACAGGTAATTCAACCCTTCCTCAGGTCCCCAGAGTAATTTTAGTACAGACCACTAGTTTTCAGCCAGACTTTTCCACTAGACCTAGTATTTTATCTACTGGGCATCACACTGAGAACAGAGGTGAACACAGCAGGCAGTGCCTTCCAGGAGATCAGGAGAGACATGGGATCTCACAGGGAGTAAAGACAACATGGCACACCTGACAGAACAGAACAAACGTGCAGCTCAGAGCCATGACAAAGCTGGTTTTGGAGGAACCTCACACCTGAGGAGTCACAGGGACACAGCCTTTCCAGCTTCCCTCCCTGCCTGTTAGGCATTAGGGTACTCTGCAATTAGAGGGAAAAAAACCCCTCAAAACTAGAATCCCAAGGGGAGGTCCCACTCCCAGATCCAAGCCCATTCCACCACGCCCAGCTGGTTGCTCCACTTCACATGCACCCCTATAGGTCTGCATCCTTAGCAGGTTTTTAGCAGGGAATGCCTGCTGATCCCATGGTTCCTGCAAAGCTGAGTTCCACGCAGTGACGAGCTCGTTTGCTCTTCGGGGACAGGGCTTCAAATAGCTGCTGGCTCGTGGCAATTAAAGCGGGCCGAGCGCTGCCGCCGACTCCGCCAGCCCGCGCTGTGACTGATGCAAGCGCCGGCTGGAGCGCCCTGATAAGGATGTTGGATGATTCAGAATAATCTTGGCTTTGCTGAACAGATGAGCCCGAGTGTTTGTGCTTCTGTTTCCGCCTAATGGGAATACTGTGCCGTGCTCATCAGAAAGGGGAGAGGGCGGCCAGAGGTAGGTGGGCACAAAATTTCCTCTCCATAAGACTGATGGGCACATCTATCCTGCTCACCACTCGGGTCTCTCCCACGGAGGTCTCCAACTCGAGGGTCTGGCCAGTCTGTCCTCACGGCTTGGACATAGCAAGGGGGTGGCAGAACAGCTGGGGAGGGAGCAAAATGTCAATGTTCACACTTCTTCCCATCCTGGGAGTTCTTTGTAAGGCTGCTGCACAAGCAGTTGGGCTTGATTAGGATGCAAGAGATGGGCATCAAAGTGGGCAGGGCAGGGGGCAACGGAGGAAGGGGAGGGACACACTGGCCATTCAGTCTTCCAAACTGACTTCCAACTGGTGTAGTGCCATATTATGTCCATGCCTTAACTCCTTCTGACAAACCTTTAATCCCACCAGCCTGCTGCATAGTCTACTCCCATCCCATTAAGGCTACATCTTGCTCTCTGGATTTCCCTACTGAGCCATTCCAACAACTTGGCTTTGATTTACTCAGAGCAGAAAGCCACGCCAGCGGCACAGCCTATTTAGAACACAAACTGACTCCAGAACGGAAACATCCCACCCTTCGGCTGTCCTTGATCAAAAGGTTTGCAGCCTAGAAAAAACAGCATTTCAATCAGAGTTAAAATAACCAGTTTTCACAGTCCATTAGCACTGTACCCCTCAGATCTGGGCTGCCCAGGAGCAAGGCTGTCTGTTATGTCTCTGAGAAGAGGAGCTGGGTACAGCAGGAGGGTGAGATCTGGGAGCAAGGCTTGAATTAAGGTGGGGAGGAACACCTCTGCAGGCATGAACTGCTGTCCCACAAGCACCTCGAGGCATTCACTTTCAGAAGTCTGCTTTTTAGCACCTAAACATGACCATGGCCAAGAGACAGACAAGAGACAGGTCAGGAAGAAACAATTTGGTTTCTGGTGATGGGAGCCCACACAGCTCTATAAATAGCAATGGTGATCAGCTAAATTCAGGTTACAAGAGATGCTGATGAGATGCCAACACCTCTGTCTTTAAGGACCAGATGGACCTCATATGTCACTACCAGCTGTGGTGGGAAGAGCCATGTCACAATGTCTCCTCCTTCACTGGGGTTCTCCCACCAGGCACCCCTGCACTGGAGATGCAGCCCCCAGGGTACAGAGTGGGTGCCAGGGTGGAGTGTCTGATACCCTTCCTTATAACCACCCTGCTCTCTGCAGCTTGCAGAAAGACAGGAAATAGGAATGAATTCAGCTAGGATTAACTCAATCCCCATCAAGGCACTGCAAGCTCTTGAAGTTTCCCCCTAAGCACTCCCTGAGGCAGCGCAGCATTCCAGCACCAAGCAAACCAGACCACACAAGGGAGGGCTATAAAGGCCTGTGCAATTCCTGCTCTCTGGGATACTGCCTGTGCAGTAAGCGGGATACAGAGGGACACTCAACCACATGTGTGATTTCATGTGCTTCACTAGTGAGAAAACCTGGAGTAGCATCCATGTGAGCAAAATATCCCCATCCACCACCACAGGCTGTAAAGGATCTTATTGCTCTGCCTGGGGAAGTTCAGGGGAGTGAAATGAAAGCAAGCAGCAGGCACAGCAAAGCTCTCAAAAACAAAGGGACCCTCTGACTCAGTACCCCGCTCCGCTCCGGAAAGCTTGACAACCGCTTCCGATCCTCAGCTGGCTTTTCTTTTTAATGATAAAGTGATCTGGGAGCTGAAAGCCAGAGGGAAACCATGTCTCGTCCAAGCAAACAGCTTGTTGTAACTTAATGTACCGAGGGAAGGACGGCGCAGGGCGGCGGCGGCTCAGCACGCGCAGCTCGCTGGGCTTGGTATTTAGCAAGCAGCAGAAGATGCCAAGCAGAAAGCAGGCCACTTCCCATCCCTCGGGAGGATTCCTCTCTACTTGCAGTTGTTTTAATTACCCCTCTGTACCGCAGCATCGCTCCAGCCTGCGGGAAGCCACACTCTCCCAGCCCCTCTGAACAATTTAAGGCGTCACCACAGTCCCTCCTGTGTTCCCACAGTTCCTGCACCAGCTGTCAGCGGAGAGGACCCACCCTGAGCAACACCAGCCCCCTTAGTCACCAGCAACCGTTTAGCCAAGATATTTTTTGACATTTTGCATTATTTGAATCATCCACGCGGAGCGCAGCGAAAGGCGGCACACTGGGAGGAACGGCCAGAATTACTCATGAGCTTTCCTTCGTGGGCTCCAACTTAAATTGTGACCTGTCAAACAGACAAGTTGCACGTCCCTGCAGACGGCTGGGAGAAGCTGCTGCTCGGGCTGCAGCAGGGACCAAAAAGGCAAACGAGCCATTTCTGTGTAGAAAGGCTCAGCAAGACAAGTGTGCTGCTCTCCAGCTTCACATGAGTTGTTTTACCCAGTGTTAATCACCCCATTAAAAAAAAGAGATAGAGCAGAAATAAATAGAAGTCTAACCAAGGGATAACAGACACATCCTTCACTGCACCACTGCAGATACAGGATGCCAAGAGGGCTGGGACACTTGGTGTAGGGATAAAGGGATTAAGAGGTGGAGGGCAATGGTGAGGAAGGGCTAAAAGATGGGAAATATACACACACATGCGACCGGTTGGTCCAGGGTGATAAATTCCAGGTTCCTATCAATATTTTCTCACCACAAAAATGCAGACTATCCACTGCAGTCACAAAGAGCAGATTTTTAGTGCCTAGCTCACAGAGTGCTCTTGAGGAGAGCTGCAGGGCTTCCTCAAGTGGGCACATCCCCATCAAGCTCTGGTCCCACCAGCTCATGGTGCAGATGCTGACCCTGGGCATCGGGATGGGAGCTGCCCTGTGGCAGGAGTCCGGGCCAAGCATTCCTGCCCAGGGGGCTGCAGCCTAAACTGCTGCACCCTTAGGAGAAGGCAGCAGGCATGGCAAGCCCCAGCTCCTGCAAAAAGCATCGCCTGCTGCAGATGCAGGTCACTGCTGGCTGAAGCTTTGCTAAAAACAAAGAACAAATCGGAATGAAACTCTTATTTCTCTCCCATTGTGCAGCCTGATCCAATGGAAAATTTCTCCCAGATCTGCAACGTAATGCTAACGACAGATTTATTTTTACAGCTATATGGTAAAGAAGGATGATCTCAAAAGAGAAATCATTCTGAAATGGGCAATCTGACTCAGCAGCACAGGGGTCTGGCTGGATGTAGGGTGCAATCTACCACGTACACACGCAAAAAGCTGCCTAACACCGCAGAGCACAAACTCCACCTGCCCAAGGGTGTCCAGGGGTTTGATCTGATCATAGGAGGAAAAAACACAGTCCTGGACTTACTGAAAGGTGCCCAGAAGGATGGACTGCTGCAGACAGAGCCAACCCTCCAGCCCTACCTCCCCCATTACCAAGGGACACCATGAGCACGACGCCAGGGTGTGAAATGCCCCAGGGGATGCCAGACCAGAGAAACAGTTTTTTTCAGACCCAACACTCATTCTTTAAAAAGAGAGGGAACTATAACCTCTAAACCCAAGGGTAGGAGAAATCCTGGTTGGCTTTGCTGTTCAGTAAGAGAAGAGACCGTGTAAATGTAATATTTTGGCTCATCCTCTGCTGTCACTCCCATTGCAAAAAGCTACGTCCAACACGGAGCTGATGCACCCAGAGAAAACTTGGAAATTTAGTAGATGCCACGCCACCATCGCCCTGCAGCTTCTCAATGAAGAACTAAAGAGGAGATGGACTCCTCTTGTGGCTGGAAAAGGCAGAGAGAGACAAGGGAAACCAAATCTCTCATAAAAACATATTTAATTATCTATTGGCAAGTAGATCCCTGTTTTCATCCAATCCTTCCTTGCTCTGCCCTTGGTGCTTCCACCCCCAAACCCACCACATTAACATCTGGGGCAGCGCATCAGAGCACAGCATATTGTAAAACATGACTTCAAGCCACAGAAATAACAGAAATATAACAGCTGTGTTCCAATGACCTCAGAGCTACCCAGACCATGAGTGACCTGCACCAAGCTACTCCCACCAAATCATTTTAGCATCTCCTAGACCCCAGGGTAAAAGCAATGACACCCATGAGGATTTTGCCCACGCTTACACAGCATCAGAGACCTGTAAGTGTTTGGATGTTCAGTGAATGACTGGCAGGAGAGGAGATGGATGAGAGGAAGAAATGAGGATTTACTGTTCATTAGTAACAGCCATTGGTTTAATGCAGAACTAATAACATCCTTGGCACCCTGAGCACAGCCCTTGGCTTGCAGTGCTACTGAACTAGTGGTCACTAGCCAAGTCAAAGCCTCCTGAAGGGTAAATAATTTAGATTAGGCCCTTAATTCACAAAAATGGTGGGGTTTGCTGAAAATTGGACACCATCGTGGTGTAAAATTGGGACAATGAACCAAATGAGAAATGGGCTCTTAAGAAAAGCAGTGTATGAACAGCTTCATAATTTCAATATTTGGGTTTTTTTCAGTCATTTGCTAAATGGCTGGAGGTGATGCTGTGGGCAGGCACCACTCCTGCCAGTACAGCCAGGCTGGAGAAGTCTTTGGACCATGGCCATCCCTCCAGTGCCAACAAGCCCCACTCCTGCCACCAGAGATGCTCTGCTGAGCACTGTGTCACCCCTCTGCTTCCCCTACCTCCTCTTCTTCTTCTTCTTTGTTCTACTTTACCCAAATTTTCTTACACTACTGAGCAGAAAACCATCTGCTGTTCGGTTATGGCAGGATAAACACAGCCCTACACAATACTTACACTATTTCAGTCTCATCTCCTCAGCTGATGGTCTATTTTCCACTGATACAATTTCAACATTTACCTAAAAACTTTAAACGATTTTTGTGGCTATCTCCTCTTGCCACAGATAACTCAGGAGCTGCTGAGAATTTTTCTTCTCCTGTCAAACAACCCTGACCGCTGTTGGGAAACCAACCAGCAAGTTTTTAATCCTCCCTGAGACTTTTTATGTTTTGCTTACTGAAGGTCCGTGATCAAAGGTTGGTGATGAGCTTACATGGCACAGAGCACGTAGGGAACAGATTTATTCTCAAATATTTTAAATATTTCATAATTCATTATATTCACAGCATAAAAAGTACAAAGAATCACTTCAGCCTCCCTAAGTGGAGCTAAAAAAGTGAGCCAGAACTGAAGTTTACAATTCTCAATCATACATATGGTCACAAATACAGCAAGTACAATCAAAATGGCCCAGGGACAAAAGCAGGGACTTCAAAAAGAATGGCATTTGGTCAAGAACACACATGTACAAATATGTTCCTTTTATTCAGGATGGTGCATTTGAATACTGATGAAATTGCATCTAATAAACACTACTTCAAAAAGCACAATAGAAATGTAAGACAAAAGGCAAAGATTTCCTATAATCCCAAATGGTTCCAAGCAGACCTATTAGGCAGCCAGGCATTTTGAGTTTCGCTTCAGCTCTAACTAAAGCACATGTTTTAATGCAGTGCCGCTGCTCTTGATTAAAATCAAACTCAAGTTCCTCGTGTTTTTGGTTTAGCACTTAGGATGGGGGGAAAACAAATTAAAAGAAGCCCAACAAATTTTAAGAGAAGACTGAAGAAGAAATTAATTTATCAAATTAGCAATGTGCGGTGGTACTTCAAAACCCCAGAGAGGCAGAAAGGATGCCTGCAGGTTACTCCTTATGATACCAAACAGAGCAAATCCAATCAGATGAACATGCTGCAGGATCAGTCAGGCGAAAGCCACGGGAGCGGCAGAACAAAGCAAAAGATGTATAAAAAGAGGATTTTCTAAACCCATTGTACTGGTTTGAAACTGAGCTATTCTCCCTAGAGGAGATGACAGCATCACTGGTACGGTCCTGCAGAACAAGCTGTCCAAAAAACCCCTCAAAGACAACACAGAGGAAAAGTAGAAAAAAAGTTTTAACGAGAAATTAAAAATCCTACCAGAATGTTATAGCTGCAGCATTGCACTAAAAATAACACATCTCCATTCAAAAACCTATTTTCTGCACAGGAGTGTAAGCAAACTGCTCGATTTTACCATGTTATTTAATAACTCCTTGTCTTTAATGGTGCCACCATGGCTCCCTGCTTGATAATTCCCCTTGCTTAAAATAACTGTCTATGGCAAGAGCACTGACCTTCAGGAATAAGTGAATGAACGAGGAAAGCAGCCCGCCAGCACACGACCAAATTGAAAACGATGACAGCAGTTATTTCGGCGCGCAGAGATGAACAGAGGGAAGAATGTGATTATCTACATGTAAAATATTGAGTGACACCAGCAGCAGACAGGAACTTCTGTTTGCCCAGTCTTGTGAAACAAGAACGAGCTGCTGCTCAAAGGAATAAACAGACAGCGAAGAAAAAACCCAACGAGATATTTTGTTCTTCTCAGCAAGCGATCAACTCAAGATGCCACGGAGGCCGACTGCTTCGTCAGCACAGAAATTCATAACTTCCCTTGAAGATAAAATGACCATCAAGCCACTTGAAAAGGGATAAAACACAAAAGGCAAAGAAAAATAGTCTTTAAAAGGAGTTCACATGCTTCTCACCTAATTACGAAGTGAAGGTGTTTTGCTAGGAAGTACAGCTAACCCTCCTCTGAAAAACCTGCTCTTGGAATTGTAAGTAGAACGGTGGAGCATGAGGGACTACAGCTCATACGCTAAGTCTGTTACTTTATTTTTATATATATAATATAAAAAGCTATTTTATAGCATGTGTATAAAATATATATACATATATATATACACACACACACATATATATGTATATATAAAAGACTCGTGAAAAGAAAGTGTTTACATAAGCTTCAAAACCAGACTCTCAAAATGGTTTCAGAAATCATGCCAAACCAGTCCTGGAGCTCCCATCTCACCATGCCAATGGTTTCTGGCAGTCCCACAGATTGCACAGGAGAGGAGGTACTAAGCAAAACACAATTTTGGTTTTCTTGGGTTTGGTTTCCTTAGAAAATGTGGTATTTTTGATGATATAATCCTGCTAGAGAGCCTTGAAAGCAGAAAAAAGTTACAAATCCATATCTACTGCAGCACAAAGTGGCAACATCAACTAGTCACATGAAAATATATTCATAAGGAAATGCAAATGGAAAATACAGCCCCTCATTAGCAATGCTGTGCAGCCACCCAGCAGCACCTGCTGGGTTGGAGGGACCAGACTGGGTGGATGTTTTCCCTATGAGGGCAGTCAGGTGACGGAGCAGGTGGGACCAGCATGTCCGTCCTTGGAAGGTTCTGGGACCCAAAGGGGTACAGCCCAGAGATCCTTCCTTGATTGCTGCTTTGAGCAGAGGTTGGACACTCTGGAGATCCCTTCCAACCCAGCTCCCACCATCAAGATAGAGAGCACCCTCCAAGCTGCCTCCCATTACTCCTCTGTAACAGCACCAGGCTGCTTCAGACACCTCGCTGTGTGACTCTGGAAGAGCAGCACAAGGAATGATGCTGAGGAAAGCGAGTCACACTTCCAACCAGGCAGCAACTACCACTGCTCCCCCAGCCAGCCCATCACCCAGGCTGCCAACATGAGCTGCAAATGTGCTTCTCTTGGACAACTGTTTTCATCCCCCAGCTCCCACAACGACCTACTTACAACTCATAAGACTGTTTGCTGCTGAAATGCATATTAAACTCAGGACAAACAAAAAAAACCACATATTTTTCCATTTCAGGTACAATTTTTTGATTTCATGTTTAAAAATGCTCAATCACATTTCAGAGGGCACAGAGACCTAGCGATGCCAAGAGAGAGATGGCCTAGAGTTCTAAGCAGAAACTCCATGCACACACACATTGTACATGAGTATCTGTAGGAGAGACTTGGGGTAGAACCGCTGTGGGAAAGCTCTTGGGGCAAGACAGAGGAGACAAGGCCCAGGCTGACCAGAAATGGAGCAATTTGTGTTTGGTTATTTGCTGGTTAACTGATACTATTCAGAGTAGTTGGTCAACTTTCAAAGCAGTGCTTGGACAACAAAATAAATGTTTGGCATATGTATTTGAAAAGTGAAACTTGAAAGGGAAACAGAAAAGTGGCCCATGGCATTTCCTTGCAGGAGCCTGAGTTTCCACCTCACAGCCCTTTATTAAAGTCTGAGACCTTATACCGACCTTTACAGGGGAAATAGCTCCAGGATAAAAGTAGGACCCAGGTAATTATACTTTGCTGTCCCAGGGGTATCAGCTACCTCAACCCTCGTTTCACTGGAAAAAGGGACTGGAAGGCTGGATTCTCTCTCAAACAATGATATTTAGAAACCATTGTGTCTGGTGTCAGGAGCAAGCATCATGTGCTTACCAGAAATGGCTACTGGCAATAAATCCTGGGTATCCAGGGGACTTCAGTGCCCAAATCCTGTCTTGTCATAAACTGGGCCAGCACAGTGGCTTTCCAAAGCGTGGCCTTAAGTTTCTGTTATTAAGCCTGAGAGTAGGAATCCCCCCGGTTTGGCTCTTAACAGCTGCAAACACCATCCATGTCACTTCCACCCTGTGTGGAGGTCTCTGACCTGACAGACTGGCACAGGAAGCTCCTCACCCCAGCCAGCCCCAGCACCCCCATTTGGTGCCGGTGCCGGATCCGCCCCTGGAACCCCGAGCCTCCATTTCACACATCCCACAAAACGCTCCCCCAGCGCCACATCATGTTGCGCACGACTCCTGGCGCTTCCCTCCCGCCGCCGAGCGTGACGCTGCCTGAAACTCGCCCATCAGCACCTGTGATGAGTCAGGGTTTGAGATGCTCAACACCTCGGGGTGCCAGCAACCCCCTGCTCCCCTCCCACCGTCAAGTCCTTCGACTTCCGGACACTTCTGAGAGCGCAGACCTCAGACAAGCGTTCTGGGGTCTCAGCAACAGAGACTGAACCCCTCTCATGGTCTACTAATTCCCTCCAACTGATTTACCTCCCTCACCTCATCAAAGCTCAGGTTAACACAATTATTCCCTGATTGCCAGCAGAGCCCTTGCTTTTGGTCAGTGCTTTGCAGCTGCCAAAAGCAAAGGTGCAACTTCTGTGCTTGGAGAACACAAGAACCTCAGTGGCAGCCACCCCAGCACCCACCCGAGCCGGCCGGGAGGGCTGTGCGAGGAAGAGGAGGAGTTACCTGGGTGAGGTGCGGGTTGGGGTTGAAGCCACACTGGTTGCAGACTTTGCTGTGACACTGGGTGCAGGCGTTGAAGTTGGGCTGGCCGGGGGAGGAGGTGAGCTCTGTCGTCTTGCAGATGGGGCAGAGGGTGCTGCTGGGCAGGGGGGCGATCTGCGGGACCGAGTAGGGAGAGGTAGGGGTGCTGCCCCGGTCCGGTGACACCGAGGGAGACCTCCCTGGGCCCTGGCTCCTGGCGTCCACCTGCAGTGTCCTCCGTGGCCCCTCCACCGCCGGTCTGGGCTGGCCCCGGCCCCTCATCTCCCGGGGGCTCTGGGAGCTGGGTGCAGTCTGTGCCAGGGAGGGGGATGCTGACCGCTGGCCCGCGGCCTGATCCAGCTGCTCCGGTCTCCTCTGTGCACTGAAACACCACGGAAACACACATAATAAGCCCGGGTTTCATACACTCACCTGACACCAGTCAATGCAGACAACAGCTACAGCACCCTCTCCCCCTCAAAAGCCCCAGCTCAGCCAAGGAGGCGCAGCAAAACCCCCCTGCAAACCAGGCAAATTGCTCAGATCAGCAGAAGGATATGCTTTACCTTACGAAATGAGGCACAACTTCAGCTTTCTCTTACATAACCCAGTGGCAGAGATGTAATTGAATTATTCGGTGTATTCCGAGTTGAACTTTAGTCAGAAAGTTGCACATAAAACTGTGCATGAGAAGTTTGGGAAGCTCAGCCTCCTGCCAGCCAGGGCTCCCAGCACTTCTCCAGCACAAACTTCAGCATAAACTCACTGGAAGAGGCAGCAGTGACTCTGCTTTGCAGCCTGCAGGGCCCTTTCTGCAGGGACACGGCCAACGCGCGCTAAACCAGCTTCTCACAACCTACTTTCATGAGTGGCTGTGAAACCAGAAGCCTGCAAAGAGCCCTATTTATTGAAGGAAAACCCCTCCAGAAGCCCAGAGGAGGCAGGAGAACTACTTGTACTTTCTCAGTTGTCAAGCAGACCCATGCAAGTTGCAGGTGAAAGCAACTAAGGGCCTGAGGCCACAGAAGTGGGAAATCAGGAGAGAGAGAGCATTGGCTCTGCTTTAGTAATCAGTAGTGAAGTGGGAAGCACAGGCAACAGGGACTTTTGTGGGCTGGCTGCCCCCCAGCTGAACCCTATTTGGGTGATGTGAGTCTTGGCTGGGCAAAAAACAGCTGGGATGAAATCTGGTCACCAGGACAGGACAATGAAACCTCCCTGTGAAACCACAGCTACCCAGAAGGAGCAACCCTGAGGTCAGCATCGCACCCACTGCTGGTCCAGCAGCAATCCCATGGCCTGTGTAGGATGCTCAGCACCCCACAATGCTGAGGGATGCTCCTCATCACCCCAAGGAGGTCTGGAGCAGCTCCAGCTGCAAGAGCTTTGAGCTGTTGTGCTGCAGAGCATGACATGACAGCCTCCTCCTGTGTGGTTTCAGTGCAAGCACCCTGTAATGTGCTGCTGATGGACCACAAGTGCATGAGAATGAATCTGTGATGGAAGATGCTTATCTAATTACAGAATAATTTGGTGCACGTGCTTATCAGTAATGCCCACAAATATTTCTCGAAAAAGCAGAAGCCCTAATGCCCTCACTTACCTGTGATCTACAGCTGTTTAAGGAAAAGTATTACTCAGAACCTCAAATTTAATACATTGTTGATTTACCCAAGCAGGGTCTGACCTTATAAAGGTTTAAAAAGGGAACTTAAATGCATAAAACTAATGAAATTCAAAGTGCATGTTGCCACAGTAATAGGAAGTCGGATGAAAATAAATAGTAAAATAGCACTTTGGGAATACTTTCCGGCTGCAGGTTGAAACCCACTTCTCTGAAGGAGGAATTGCACAATAATAATAAAGCAAAGCACTAAGGGAGGGACTGATCTGCTCCAGACTAAAAAGCAAACTGCTCCTGGCCCTGCAGCAGGGACCTGACATAAGTGTTGTTGGCAAGTGCTTCTCCTCCATCATTAGTTCTGACACCCTTGGGTCCAGATTTCGGGTTTGCCTCCTCATGCTCAGGGCTGCAGAGCTGCTGCCCCATAAAACACACAGCATCTGTAGCTGGTGGAGATGGGGGCCACTCAGCCCCTTCTCACCCTCTTCTCACCTTAAATTTAAATCCTATAAAAGCAGCATTTATGTATTATATTACACACTATACTAATGGTGTATTAAACAACTCTGAAATAACATTATTTGAAAAACTTCATGTATATATGGTCAATTAAATAATTGCTGTTTGGAATAAGAGAATGGTTATTCTGCCCAGAGAAGCCGTGGCTGCCCCATTTCTGGAATTGTTCAAGGCCAGGTTGGACAGGATTTGGAACAACCTGCCCTAGTGGAAGGTGTCCCTGCCCATGTCAGGGCTTAAGAACAAGATGGTCTGTAAGGTCCCTCCCATTCCAAACCACTCTGTGATTCTACGATTCTATTCCATTGCAAATTTCAAAATCCGAATATTTTTTCCCCATTTGATATGAAAAAATGTTTGCCATTTGCCACCAAGTAGGAATTCTGACTCTGAACTGGCTCTGACCACAGAAATCCCACTCAACCATAGTTTCACTTCCCAGCTCAGTGAAAAATGGGAATAATTTACAGCAGCTCCTCACAGTGCAAATGTCTAGCAGTGTATTAGTAGTTACCACCTATTTTTGCAGCTGATGTTAGCAGCACTGGCACTCTGGCCTATTTAGTTCAAGCACCTTTCTGTAAATAAAGAGTGAAATTTTTGAGCTGGATTTTCGCAGCAAATCAACATGAGGAGTGCCACACCTCTGGATCTGTGCTCCATCAAGGAGCTGTCACACAACACAGAGACAAGCTCACTATGTTTCCAACCCAAAACAGAGTCTGTGGCTCTCTTGGAAATGCAAAAACCCATGAGGAACAACACAGCAGGTGCTGTAATTTTGCCCCGAGCATCATTCCTGGCCCAGAAGAGGGAGGAGGGCAGTTGGGTGCTCACTGCCTGGCAGGTCCAGCGGCTCTAGAAATGCTCTCCCAGCCTGGGTCGGAGCTCCCTCCCAGCTCCATGCACTTTTTCAGGTGCAAAGTAATGCCAGTCAGCACCTCCGTCCCACTCCCAGTAGCAGTTTCACTCCATACATATACATCATCACTGCATTTATTTATTTTATAATTATCCAAAATGCCTCAGCCTCCCCTCCACAGGCTGGGCTGTCTCTCACTTGCACCAGTTGAACGTATCCGTGAAATTTTAAGACCAGAAAAAATCATCTGGTCTGTCAAATACAGTAACTCAATCCAGGAGAGATGCCTCGGGAAAGAACATGAGGATAGTCATATGGAATCAGACACAGGCCCACGCTCGTTGCATCTTCTGCGAGGATGCTCCAACATTTGTATGTCTTGTACCCATCTAGGAACCCTTTTTTTTTTGCTGTTACACAAGCCCAAACTGCAGCTCAGCCCCTTGTTTCCTTACAGCCTTTATCACTGATTAATATTAACTAGCACCAAGCTGCTAACAGGTTCCAATGGAGTTCCCCCCAGTGCCACTGGATTGTTTATTAACAATTAAATTGAAATGCCTTAATAAGGCATGATTTCCCCTGTTTGATGGGGGCTGTATTGATTTTGCACCACTCTAATTGCTGAATTAGAAATATTGGGCAATACAGAGTCAAAGATCTCCACAGGGTCCAAACTCAGCAGCACTCTCTGTTACCAACAGAGTAATACATTTGTACAAATAAAGAATATCAAGTGCGTGTGACTGAGTTTATTAACAATTATACTGTCAAGGTTTTCATTTAAGATATTCTGTCTATGAATGCTTTATCACAAGAAGGGCAGGCAGGGAGCTCTATTCACCTGCCTGCAGTCAGTGGCACGGTGGGCAGCTGGGAAGATGCTGTTTTCTTCCTTTTTTTCATTATTTTTAAATTGAAAAAAGGTGTCTTTCTTCTTTTTTTTTTTTTCTAAAACTGTCTCCATTTTCCAGCACAAAGCCAAGGCACCCACAAAAATAAACCCTCAGCTCCATAAAAGAGAGGAGGTGAAGCTGCCAGGTTGCTTGCCACGGAGCCCAGAGCTAAAAATCACACCGAGATATTAATCCATATCCAGCTCTGCCTCTCCATCAGATAATTCTCCTGATTAAAAAGGCCCAGAACTTCCCTTGTTCCACTCAGGAACAGACATGGGTATGAAACCAGCCCTTCTATTTAGGGCTGGTACAATGCCCTGGGAGGAGATGGATAAGTACTGGGAGGGAAAAGCTGCCTGGGATGATCAGAAACATGATCAGCACAAGGAAAACCAAGGGTCAAAACCATTCACCACAAAACCGAGCTCAGAGTGTAAAAAGTCACAAGCACCTTGGATTTTTTATGCCTGCTTTTTTCCCTTCTGTAAAAATGATGGTTCTGATCATTAAACTTACAAGAACTGGGAAGGCTTTAAAAACAAAGTCCTATTTACAGCCAAACCAAATGTTAGACTGTTTGCTGGTTAATATTTAATTTCAGAAAAAACATGATTTGTCCTAAACCAAATTTTTGATGCCACGGCATCACCAGGGAAAAGATGTCAGCAGCTTTCAGGAAGATGAAAGCAATGCAATGACATAGCATTGGTTTACAATTCCGTTCCAGTAAATCAGTTCAGCCTTCTTATTTGGGAATTCCCAGGTAAAGTCAAGGTCTGTAGGAGGGAATTGCTCTAATTAACTGAAGTAGGTTCACCGATGCCACTAAATTTTACAGGCAAGACGCAGGCTTGGAGCCAGCATCCCAAGAGATGTCAACAGGCCCTTTTTCACACAAGGTGCTAACATGGGAGCAATAACCATTGAAAGGTAAATGCCAACACTGTTAATGTCTCTGCTATAAAATCAAGCAATAACGATATTACACAAAATCTACATGCGCGGCTGGTAAATCAAGTCTTGTTGACTTGTGTGGAAAAGTTCAAGAGAGAGCATGTGCATTGGTTTTCTCCTGATTTATTGGTTTTCTTCTAAATTCCACATTTCCCCCTTGGACACTCCAGCCACATCCATCTGCTCAGCTGCCACCAAACCCTGGCAGCGCTCACATCCACAGGGGCTTGGCATTTGTGGTCTGACTAAATCTTTCATGAGCTGCACCCCTTCTATGCAACTGGGAAACATGGATTGCATCCCTCCCTCTGCCTGGTGCCAATGGAAATGGGTCCCTGCTCGCTGGGCAAGTGATCTAATTACTGCATTGTAGTAGATAAAAGGAACACAAAAATAAGTGGCACTGTCGCGGTAGTTCTACAAAGCGCACGCCCTGCTCAGGCTTTCCAGGGAAGAGCTGGGTTTGTCCATGGAAGGCAGCTCCCAGCTTCACATCTGGATCAAAAATCAGCAAAATGAGGACAAGCAAGTCTTTTCTGTTAGTCAAAAAAAGAGAAAAAAATGGGTAGAAAAAGAAGGGAAATGACTGCTTGCTTGCAGTAAAACCAAGAGAATGAGAAGCAAACAACTCAAAGCATGAAAAGAGAGGAGATGTGAAGACACACCCAAAAGGAGGCTGGGCTGACCAACAAGAATTAGAGCTGCTCAGCTAAGAGCAGAGATTTGACCTAGTTGGTTCGACTGAAACCTGATGTGAACATCCACATGACTGATTTTAAGAATCACTGAGTATAACCTATTTAGAAAAAAAACAGGTAGCTAAGCAAAAGGGCAGTTGTGCTCCAGGTCAAAATGGCACTGGGTTTGACTTGGAAAGACATAGTTCTAAATGGTTATGGGTTGGTGTAGGAACAGCGTGGGATAATATCAAACATTAGCTGGTGTGCTCTGCCTGTCAGCACATCTGACTAGAAAATAGGACATGTAACCGTTTAATAAATAAACAGAAAACGAAGTGTCTGATGTGGAGTGTCTCTGGTTTCAGCTCTGCACACTGAAAATCTCACACTACTGATGCTCAGATCTACCCTGAACCTGGGAGTTTTACTGGGGGCAGCTTTGTAGCTCTAAAAGCGCTACATCCAGCATGGGGAATTCTGTATTGACAAAAAAGAAGAAAAGCAGCAGTTACAGAATTAAAAACTGGCACCTGCTTAAATCCAGGTACCCCTGACTTAATTACACTGATGTCCATGCAGGAAGATGATCCTGCTGGAAACGTGTGTACTGGGCGGTTTAAAAACAGTGAATGCCACCCAGATGAAATCAAAACAGAAAATACGAAATGGTGACTAGAAGCTGTCAGGGAGTATTTTATTAGATGGCAACACAAGCACTCTTGTGAAAGGCCACAGTGTTTAATAACTAGCTTTTGTGAGCAGTGGAAAAACCCTGTTCTCCTGCAGCTTTGTGCTCCAGGGTTGCTTTATCCCCGTCAAATAAGATGCAGCTTCTGTCAGGCATTTTCCCGGTGACTGAGGCGTCCCTAATGCGCATCTCCTGATGCTGACAGTGTACTTGAGCTCCTGCTCCAGGCTCCCAATCTGGGCAATCATTTGGGTCCTTAACCTCCACCCACATACCTGTTCTCATAAATATAGAGGAATGTGATATCCTGGAGTCCTCTGCCTCCCTGTTACACCCCACTGGGGCTGGGGTTCAAGGAGGGCCTGCCAGGCAGGAGGTGGCATGAGCCACTGGCACACCAGCACACCAGACTCACAACCTTCCCTAGAGGAATGATGCTGCTGTGGGGTGAGCAGCGCTGCATGTACGGTGTGCCAGCTTCCTCCTCTGGCCACAGTTTGGCAGGAGACAACCCACCCAGAGCTGTTGCTGGTATTTCCCTTCCTCTGAAAAGCAGAGGTCTATGCCATCCATGGAAAGGCAACAATAACTAGGAGTTTTTCAGGTTACACAGTTACCACAAATCAGTTATTCTCTGTCTTATAGCACCGTGTCTAGTTCAGCTGAGAATCAGCAACAGGCAAACACATCAATGTCGCTTACGCTGCTGCTCTATGAAGCACGGCTGTTGAGAAGCATCTGCCATCTTATTAGCTGAATCCTACATACCAGAAGAGAGGTTTATAACTGATTTAAGCTCTAAATAAGCATTTGCTTGCTTATTTTCATTCCTGTGCAACTGCCTTTTTGGAAAGGTTTGTGAATCATTATCAATTGCAGTTGGACTAGATGATCATTAGGGTCCTTCCAACTGGAAATATTCTATTTTCTATCCTATTCTATTCTATCCTATTCTGTTCTTATTTGCTATGTGGCAAAAAAGTACTTAATTTGCACCTTACTTGGCCCTGGTTGAGCCAAGAGTAATTTCCCTTAGGGCACTTTGCAACATAAAACCACAGCAATGTTTGTTCCCACCCACCAGCCCAACAACCCCAAACTCCCAAGGTCTGATGTTTACTAGTCACCCTACACAGACCACAATGAACATCTGCAACTGAATGCAAGGCAACTGATCCCCACAGAGCCCAAAGCAGCCTCTATGAACCCCAAGACCTGAACTGGGGTCAGGGCAGACTTTTCCATGTCTCACATGAGCCCTCACAAGCCATAAGGTCACCGAGTGACCTGCAGACCACCCTCTGCTGCTCCGGGGAGCCGCTCTTTCAGCTGCTGATGCCTGAAATATGTGGCCACCACTGTCAGGATCTTGGCCAAGCCCCTCAGAGCCACAGGCAAATTGGCCTGACAGAAGAGTCTGCAGATAATGATCTCAGTCCCATATATATCAAAGAGATTTCTTCTCGGATAGCTTTACAGAAGCAGGCACTATGAAGGCTCAAAGGTCTCCTTTTCAAGTGATATAACTGTTGCTGAGAACATTTACGATCTTGAACTTCAAAGCATTAAAATCTCTCGGGGATAAAGGGGGTGTGTGATGTCCATTTTGCTTCAGTGACAGGGAAAATCTGTTTCCTCTGTGATAGCAGAAAACTACATGTAAATCTTCCAGAGACAGACTGGAAGCCACTTCTTGATCACAATGCCATCAGCTGCATGGCATGAGAGGAGCAGTACAGCTCACTGCTGAGAGCCAGGAGCTTGCAGAGCATGAGCCTTGGCTCCACTGTGCCTGGGATGAACATGGATACAGTAGAAAGGCCATGGGGTATCTGATCTCGCTCTGCCTCTCTCTGGAGACTTAGTAAGTATCTGGAGGATCCAAAGCAAGAAGGAATGGTAGCTCTTTCATTGAATGGGTGCAGTCAGAAGGTCAGCTTTGGACCATCAGTGCAGGTGAAGCCCAGCCTTGGAGCCCTTGGGAAGAGCTGGAGGGAGGGGAGGCATTGGGCACCCCAGCTGCTGGCCACACTGCCAAAGAGAGGATGGTCAGCAGGTCTGGGCCCATTAAATACCCCTGGTTAAGCACACCACACTCCACAATAATTCAGGTGATGCTGGAGGTGGCATGCTGCAGGCTGGACAGTAAAGTGGGCTGCTGCCTGCAGAGCTCCTCTCCTCCATATTGCAGAACTTTGCAAGGAATGATGAAGAGCCCTGCCCCAGAGACACAGCCCTGTGACCAACACCAAGGAGTACACAGGGAAAGTGCAGCTAAAATGGGGATAAATGTCCCCGGGAGCCCTGGGGAGGTGTGGGCTGGAGCTGTCTCTTCTTCCATCTGATTTCCACCCAGCTACTCGATGTGTCGCCTCCGTATCCTTCCCCGGGTCCAAATTGATTGCCATCAGCAAGTCATTTATGTGTGTTAAAATTATATAAAAGAGCCATGACAATCTTGAAAATATACTGTGAGCAGCAGAAAGGACAGGGATGATGGAGAGAGTACCCCAGGTGAGGAGCAGCCGCACCCCTCTGCCTCCATCCACTCACATCCTACACCCAAGCTCCAGAAATTAAAGAGTAGAAGAGTTGATTACCTCAGTCACATTTAACTGAAAGCCTTTGTCCCAGGAAAGCCAACACTATGAATTACTGTGCTGTATTTATGAAATGCCAGCAAAGCCAAAAGATAAACTATGGTATGAAGCTAAGGAATTTTTATGGCACATGGCTTATGAAAGCTTATCTTGTAAATCTGCAGTTACAACCCACCCCCTTCTCAAAAGCCTCTCTGATTTTAATTAGCAGCGACACAATTTTTTGTTTAGGTCGTTAACTATCCCCTGAAGCAATGCAGAATGGAACTACCTGCTCTGGACTTAGTCCTGCAACACAAACGAGGCCTGCTCTGAGGTGCCAAAACTGATGGCACAAACTTTCAGCAACACTGACCACAATAAACTCAGCTTCAATCTATTTGCAAGACTGGAAAAAACACACAAATACATGACTACTATAATTATCAGATATAATTGGGGAAAAAAATAAATCAGAAAAAGTGAGAAGGTTTGTTAGAAAGAAATTAAAAGCAGCAGGTGGAAGGGTAAGAAAGGGAAGTTTCCATGGCACCTGTTAGCAAAATGTTATCAAGAAAGGTTTTAAGACATGGTCATAACAAGGCAATATCATTAAAGAACCGAGCTACAGGAGTGAAAGGCAATACTTCAAAAGGTAAAAATTTTATCCAGATGAGGAAAAAACAAACAAACCCAAAATTTTAGCAAATTAAATTTGAAGACCTAATGAAGCATACAAAAAAATCTCTTAAGGAACAACTTGTAAATTGGGGAAAAAATTATTTTCTAAAGCTTTAGGAATATGAAATCCGCCCAAGAATCTGGAAAACCTAAAGAAGACTGAAATGCAGCAGAAATATTTAAGAAATGCAAGACTGTAAAAGAAAAAATAAATCAAACCTTTGCCATGTTGTTTGCTAAGGAGAAATTTATGAATGTTCCCACACCAAAATCCTTTCATATACAGGATTAGCCTGAAAAACTGCCTCAGTAGGAGAATTGTTAGGATAAAAATCTATAAAGAAGGAGGGAAAAAGAAGTGAAAGATGATAAAATAAGGGGAAGCCGCCTTGTAGGTTAATAACTGATCAGGATTTACGACGCCAAGGATAGAGGCAGATGGTCAGGTTTTCACAAGCAGAGGTGCAGGATCTTGCCCTGGGATAAATGGGATATATTCATAAACAGCCTGGAAAGGAGGGGGATAATGAAAGGACAAGTTTGCTGAGCCATGCAAATTTATTCAGAGTATTCAAAGCTAAAGCTGAATGCAAGGAGCTGTAGAAGGCTCTTCTGAACTGGATGTCTCGAAACACCATGGCAGGTGAAATCCAAGGTCAAGAAATGCAGAGTAAAGCACAGAAGAGAAGACAACCATAGCCACACATAGTGATGGGCTCTAAATGAGACTCTGGTGCTCTGCAGAGTACTGCAAGCCATTTTGGGCCATTCTCAGAAAACGTCAATTCAATGCTCGTCAACAAATATAGAACAATCTACCCCCCAAAAATACACAATTAAGTTATTTTGGGAAAAATGCCTTTTGGAAAGCAATTCAAAGAGAATAGCAGAGGCAGCCAGTTCCCTTGACTTGCTGCTGGCTTCCCTCCCTCCAGTGGCACAAAGATCTGGTTTTGCAAGGCTCCCTTTTGCATTCAGGCTCAGCTCCATCCAGGAGCTGGAGGGATTCCTGCAGGTGATGCTGGGCTGTGGAAAACTGCTCCAATGTGAGCACAGGTGGGTAAAAGGGAGTCAATCCCAGGGGTCTGGCTCCACCAGGACAGCATTCCTGGTCATGTCCACACCAGCCAAGGATGCCCACGCTTCTACAAAACCTCCAGCAGCAAGAAGTTGGTATTCAACCATTACGAAGCTGAGAAGACTGCAGGGCCCTTTCTTTGGATGAGTTCCACCCATGCTCCAAAATTAAAAGCTGATGCAAAAAAATGTATCATTATCCATCTCCATGACAGCTTGAGTCAACCAAACTCAGCCCAGAACGAGGAACAACACTCATTCCAGGCATAAAAAAATAGGAAGATCCATCAGAAAGAGAAGTGCTGTTAAAAAAGAGGCAGTAATGACAGACCAGAAAGAAACCGGTTTGTATTTTTAGAAAAAGGAAAAAAGAACCCAGTTAAAACAGCAATTTCCAAGAGAGGAAATCAGTCTGCCATACTGCAGAGAGATGAACAGCTCCTGGTGACTGCGCAGCAACCGAAAAATCCTGACTTTGCACCCTCGTTTGTTTGAGCCTGAGCAAATGCAGCACGAGACCTATCTTTCTGTGTGTGTCTCTGAAAAACTATAGCATTTTTATCCATCCTGCTGTTGTGTCTTTGCACCTCAGAGCATTTTGGCCATCTCATATTTGTCCCTCTAACTCTTCCCCACTTGGGTCTTTAATTCTATTTTTTTGTCGTTGCCTCAAGTTACCAGGAGAGTGGATATTTGAGGTGTGGAAGAACAATCAAGAGAAGATCATTTAGGCAGGGACTGAGGAAACAGAGATCAACTGATCCTCCCTGCAGAGCTCCAAGCACTGCACACGTGGAAAAACACAGGGAAAAACTGATGAGCCCACATGTTCTTGTGAGGAGGAGAGATCTGTGCCCAACATGGCTAGATGCCTTTTAACAAAAACTTCACATCAGGTTGTGTTTCTCAGAAACTCTTCTCAGCTCCAGAGGTTTCTCCATCCCTGACATTCTCCACACCAGCACACACAGTGTCTGTTATTGGAGACAAGACTGGGATTGCAAGTGGCTGGTGGGGACACTGCCCCGGGGCTGGCACAGGATGGGGTCAGTATTGGTGTTTGTGCGTCTTAGATTTGCACTTTCTGGTTTTCAGAGATTTGAATCAGAAGCTGAAATGTGGATGGCAAACCAAACCTGGAATTAATTACATTTTTGTGTGTAAAGCTCGTTATTCACAACAAGAAAGGTAAAGCAAACCCAAGGAATAACACATTACCAGTCCTGTCAGAGACAGCATCAACTTCAATATTTCAAAGCTGCTCAGTTTAAATGCACTTTTGAAATAGAAGAGTCTGAAATTCCCCTGCCAAATTCTTTATAGGATCAAAGGAAAACACTTCTCCAGCGTCTGCAATTCTTTGAGGAGCCTTGTCCCTGCCTGCATTTCCCTGCTGCACATACCTCAGCCCAGAACATTTGTCCCCAAAGACACACAGGCATCTGCATATTTGATGTATCTGTTCTAAGGGAACCCTCGGAAGGCTTAGCTCGGCAGAAATGGCAGCAGGTAAAATTTAAGGCTTGAGAAGCTTAGTTGATAAGTGAAGCAGATTTTAGACATGTTGATAAGTAGACGGCACTTTATTCCTACCCAGAGTAGCTGGTTGATTTTTGTTCGCGTATTTCAAAGAAAAAGAAAGATGTGATATTTTGTGATTTCAGAGTGTTTGGGCCTCTATTGTCAGTTAATGATAAATCAAAATTAACTTGTAATTACCAACATGGGTTGGGTGAAACTGAGTTGTACAGCCAATAGGAATCCTATCCTAATCCATTAACCAGTGCTTAACATCCATTAACAATGCAGAAGGAGGAGATACTGGAAGATGAGGAAGGTGGATAAAATAAAGCAGAAAAGGGATGCCTAAGGAGACACTTTTTTAGAGTTTCCTCCCAGAGGGATGTTTCTGGATACCTTATTTTTACCAGTGGCATCTAACGTAGTGATAGGGATCATCTTTCCACTCCAACAGGAACTGCTGTTCTGTTGTTACTGCAGTGTGCAACCAGGCAAAACCTCACCTACTACAGTGGCAAATGGGCTTTACCTGCTCTGAGAATCATCACCACCATGAAAGGTTCTATACAAATGGAAACAATCTCTCTTCCTGGTGTGCTCCCCAGCTAAAGGATTCCCAGGCAAAACATCCACAACAACTTACAGACAAGCAGGAAAAGAAGGAAGGCTTGGAAATTTCCATTCCTTGGGACTGCAGATCTGCCCTGAATACAAAGGGTGGTCGATTTACAGCGGTGAGCAGCACCCAGCATCACCTCCTCACGTCAGCTGGCATCAGGAGTGCTTACGGAGAGCTGCCGGAGCTGCCTGGCCCCGGCACAATGTGCTCCCGCACTATCTGCTGCAGACATCTCCCAGGTTCATATTAGAGCCGATGCAGCCCACGGATGTGTTCGAGTCTGACAGTGATTCCCCCACCCTCCCAAGAGCCATTCCCAGCAGAGAAATAGAGGAGCATGGAGAAGGTCCGCAAGAGCAGCATTCCAAAGGATCGCTGCCAACACCTGCCCGGGGTGTTGGGAAATCCAGCGATGAGCGGGGAAAAAGAAACCCAAAATAAGGTGGCTTAGCATTGTTGGGCAGGAGACAGAAAATCTGAGGAACCTGAGAGGAAATACAGGAGAGATCTGCTCACTTCAAAGACAACACAAGGTTCTCTGCATCCTATTGCTGGTTCTACAGGGACTGTATTAATGGGTCCCAAACCCAGAACCCTGCAAGTCCCAGACTGGCAATTAACAACACAACAGAAGTTCACAGAATCACAGAATGGTTTGGGTTGGAAGCAACCTTAAAGATCACCTCATTCCAAGGCCCTGCCATGTGCAGGGACACCTTTTACTAGATGAGGTTGCTCTAAGACCCGTCCAACCTGGCCCTGAACACTTCCAGGGACGGGGCAGCCACTTCTCTGGCAAGCTGCCATAGACGAACTACTAAAATAGCCTACAGAAAAATTAAAATGGAAAAAAATACATTTACTCCATCCTGTAGACTTGGAGGTTATTGCTGAGCATGATGAGAACAGCTCAGGCCGTGAACACCTCCGGTGTTTAAGCCAACCAGACTAAACCCAGCCTGGCCGAGGCACCACGCGCCGGCATCGCGGTGCCCAACTACAGCACAGCTGTACCTGGAAAGGCTGCAAACCATCAGTGTTTACTCTGGCAGTTAACTGGGAGTTTAGTGTTTAAAGAAAAAAAAAAAAAGGAAAGAAAGAGAGAAAAACCCCAACCAAACAACAATTTGTCTCCCTAAGAAGATTAATAGGTGCATTTAAAGAAATCAGGCTGTAGGCTTAATGAGAGAGAGGCAGCAAAATCCTAAATGTGAGACCTCCTACAGTTTTTCAGTCCAGCTGTACAATCAAATAATAGTTTATGTAACTAGGATTGAAATAAAATAAATTAAAAGTAATTTCATGTTTCATCAAAGGAAAAAAGTACAGTTCAGAGTTGATGTGGAAAAAGATCTAGTTCAGCTCTGCATTTTCCCCAGCCTTTCATAAGCTTTGTATTATCAGCTGATTTGATTTTTTTTTCACAAGAGGAAGGCAAATTACCAAGTCCCTTAAGAACTTATTATACATTTCCAATTTTCAACTATTCCTATTTTATAACTCATAACTTCACATATCTATAACTGAAATGTTTTCTTTAGGAGATGAAAGAAAGAAAAAAAAACATGTTGTTTTTCCTGGGCTGAAATCTAGTTTTTCTGGTTAAATAATAATAAAAAAAAGAAAAAGTGGTTAACAGCTACAACATGTCAATCTTTGAAAGTAATTCCCACGCACAATTCCACCCTTCTCCAGACATTAAATATGGCAAAATCTCTTTGCATTCCTCATGTCTAGACTGATGAAAGGAGCACAAGCTATGAACATACTCTCTCTCCTACTGGGAAGCCCATGGTAGACCCAGTTGAGTGTCAGGTGGGGTGCTGAGAGGTGCAGGACCCTCTGGATTCATTTAATAGCTGAAGAAGACACGATGATTTCACACCCACATACAACTTCCAAGGATGGAGCACCCTGAGTCCATGCCAGAAGTGGTTGCGTACTTCAAGCACCTCCTAAAAGATCTCAAAATCCATAAATAAAGGCAAATTTCAAAACAAATCCCCACATTTATGATGCTACAACCCTCAGGACCGATTCTGCAAATGGATGTCCACTGGAACCAGGCTCTGAGCCTCTCAGCCCCATATCCTCTCAGCAGTTGGAGAAGTCTGTGAGCCCCCATTGCCAGGAAAGACTCAAAACAGGCTAAAATGCAATATTCTATTGGCAGGCAAGGAAACAAAGAGAAAAAAAAGTTCAAAGGCTGCTCTCAGCTATTGACATCTGGCCTCTGCAAGTGTCCCTACTCTGTAAGGCCCACATAGCTGTCTGTGCCTCCGGCGCCCTGGATGGAGGAGGCCCTGCCAACCCCGGACGCCTGAAACACAGGATTTTGTCACATCTGCACCAAATGACATTTTGGTTCATGGTGATTTTCCTTCTGCAGCCTTCAGAGGAGCTGTCAAATCCTCATCTGAAAGCTACTCAGCATGGGAAAGTGCTTTGTCACGTCTGAAATACTGTGGTCCCTGTCAGGTCCTGGAGCCAAGTGAAGAATGGTTAGTCATACCTGCCCAAAGCCCCTCAAAATTCAGCAACATTTCCCAAGCAACATGGATGCATTTTCTGTACAGCATCTCCTTGCTCTAAGTTTAGTTATACCTGTCAAAAAAGAGAGAAACCCTCTGAGAGGAGGGCAGGAGATGCTCTTCTCATGAGCAGCACCTAAGCATGAGCAGCAGAAGAGGCTCAGATGGCTGGAGGTGTGGAGGGCAGTAAGTCACAGGAGATGACAAACTGCACCTCACACAGGCGTTCAGAAGCTGCAGGACATCCCAGGCAGAAGTCAGAGCCCAGCACTGAAGCCTGCTGACAGAGAATGAGATACTGCTGAGAAACACAGGGGTGGCCTCAGCAGTGTTCAGGGAGCAGAGGAAAAGCTCCTCATGGTCCGAGGAGCCTGTGCAGAGGTTGCTGCAACTCAGGAAGTCACTGCATAACTGCCATGGAATGAGCAGACTTGGTGTCCATAAGATGTCCTTCCTTACCACCTGGCTGTGAGCATGGAGAGGGGCACGGTGGACCAGCGTGGGACCATCACATCATCTCCAGAGGCTCAGCTTTGTGTTCTGACCGTCTGGTCAGTGTGAAGCCATTCCCCCTTGCCCTGTCACTCCAGGCCCTTGTCCAAAGTGCCCCTCCAGGTTTCTTGGAGCCCCTTTAGGCACTGGAAGGGGCTTTAAGGTCTCCCTGGAGCCTTCTCCAGGCTGAACATCCCCAGCTCTCCCAGCCATAGGAGAAGAGTATCTCATTTAAGATCTTAGTTGTTACCTCGTTAGTGGGGGTGTCATAGGGTGTTATCAGTAGGTAATGGCCCAGGTCTCCCTTGGTCCTGTGCTCCCATCCTTGCCCACTGGCACCTTACACACCCAAGAGTCACTTGGCTCTTGGACAACCATGCCCACCATCAAGGAGCACTAACAGTCTCCAAGTGGAGACACTCCTCTTGTTGCTGTAGGGAGAAGTGCAAAGGCTCTTCCTCCCATCAGGAAGCATGAGGAAGACAAGGGCAGGCTGCTGAGTGGGTTTTCAGGAAGGACTGTTGCTGCAGGGGATGCTAAGGACAGGGACAGGAGAGAGGTCTGGGGATAGACTGGGCAGGAGAGGGGTTTTTTTATAGCTCTTCTTGGAAGATGCCTAAGTCACTCAACCACATTAAATATACGCACATTTTTCTTCTATAGACAATGACCTAGAAACACAACTAAATCATTTTTGACAAAAGAGAATGCACCAAAGTATTTAATCACATCTTCAGGGGGGAATCAAGCCAGTAAGAATGGCTAATCTGCTGCTCATCACAGAAACTATAGTTTTGGGCTGAGGGGGACAGTATATTTTTGGAGGCGAGGCTTTTATTTAAGCCTTCTGTGATCATATATCCCATTACACCTTCTGGTAAACTGCTTCTACACTTATTTATGATCACTGTCAACATACATTTCATTGCCATTTGGCTAGCTTGGACCTCTGAACTCCAGATTTTGGTTTGCCTTTGCTAGCCATTGTAATGATCTTTACCACTCAGCACCAGCAGCCGGGCTGGAGGACACACGTTTTCCTCATCTCCAGCCAAACCATGGCACTTAAATAAATTGTAAAAAAAAAAGAGGAAACAAAATAAAAATCACATTCAGAGGGGCTTTTCTTGATTTGCCTCTGGGGAGTTCAGCATGGGCAGGGAGCTGCTGTCTCCTGCCCCATCAACCCATTGTCCCCAGTCTGTTAATGGGCTGGGGTCTCTCTTCGATATCAAACACACACTAGGAAAGCTACAAAGAGGCCAAGAGTCAGTGAGACACCACCACCAGTGTAGTTAAGTAACCTCTGGTTTTAAATACGAGCAGAACATGGGTGAGGAGCCCCCCAGGGACGTGCCTTCAGCCCTATATAAAGCACAGGCCAGTGTTAATAGGATGCAGCGATGCTGCTCACTCTTGTAGGCTCCTAAATAGCTGGTTGGAGGTGCTGGGTGCTCTCAGCGAGGAGCCAGCTCGCTGTTCTCATAAAAACTTCCCAGCATCAGTGACATGAAAAGCGGTACGGTGTGCCCAGCCATGACTGACAGGCTGCACAGCAGCGCCTCGGGGTCACACTGGAGCTTAGCACCTCCAGGCACTCAAAAAGACAAAAAAACCTTGTCCATAAGAACAGTCGTGCCCATAGACTGATGCAAAAATAACAAATCTGTCATTCAAACAGACATCTGAAAACACAGGGATGGCTCAACAGCGACCATCTCAATCTCAAGAATAACGGTTTACGATGTGTGGGACTGGGGTGACCATCAGCACTTGCTGTCACTCACCAGCCAAAAAAAACCTCAAGGAACATCCTGGAGCAGTGATGCTCATCAGCAAAGACGGCGTGATGATCTTAGTGCCACGTTTAGTGAAAAACCAGAATGCCTTTGCCATGGAGCCACTTCACCCTACTGAGCTACCAGTTCTTGGGAAGTGCTGTTGGCACCCTGACTGCCTGTCCCATCCTTCCCAAGGGTCAACTCTAGGAAATTAGTCTAATATTGGAAAAGGATTTCTGGAAAAACACCCTTGGCCAGCAATGAGCCATGGTGCCAGCCCTGGCTGGGGAAGCTGAAGACGGCTGTGCAGAGAGGCTGGGTGTGTGGCAGGCAGGCTGTGGTGTTCTGCCAGGTTGTCCAGATGCACATCAAGTATTCCCCAGACTCACATAAACTGCGGGAATATGCAACAGCACTGACTATATGTTTGCACTGAATTGGAAACATGATGGGAAACATCAAGTATGTGCTCCATTCACATGGCAGAGAGAAGAAAGTTTTATTCAGGCACACGGGAGAAGCAGAAGTGGAGAGGCAGAAGTCAGCCCATTGTGCTGTGCAGGGTGACCCATGGTGTGGAGGGACCCACTGGCCCCAGTAGTCACTCAAGCTGTGGCATCATTCCTGAGCATCAGCAGAAGAATCATAGAGTGGTTTGGGTTGGAAGGGACCTTAAAGATCATCTTGTTCCACCCCCCTGCCATGGGCAAGGACACCTTCCACTAGAAGGCTGACCAGCAGCACTGGGATTTCCAGTGCAAAGGACACAAACTGTGCCAGAAGGAGCCAAAGAGTCCTCCAACCAGCACAAGCCAACACAGCAAAGGAAATCAACCCTTCCAAATTCTTCTACATCCTTCCTTCTGAGCAGAAGCGGACACTGTAGGGACATCCCCAGGATCCCCTGGCCCAGCAAAAGCAAGGGGTAAAGAGCCATACCCCCAGCGTGCCATCCAGGCTGGTTCCAGCAGTGAGAAAACCCCGACCTGTGAAGCAGATTGCAAATCTGTGTATTTGTTTTGGAAATAAAGGCATTAATATTTGATGCCAAACACTGTGAATATTGATGAGCACATTCGCAGAAGAGGTTTTGGAGTTACTTAACCACCCAGAATTGTGCCGTCTGGACTCAGTGGCCTAATGGCTGCTGTCAGAGCCATCAAAAGTATGCAAAGCACCACACCACAGCCAGCACCACCTGCCCACCACAGGAGGGAGGACAAACTGAAGCCCAGAGGGGTATTTAACACCACAAATATTTTGACTTGATCCATCACATGCACCATTTTCTACTCCTCCTTTTCCCTTCTATTTTGCTCACACAAGTTTGATGAGCTCGAAATGTTGTGCATCTGTTAAACTTCACTTAAACCCAGCCTCAGCTCCCTCCTGACCCTCCAAATGCCTTAGACCAAATAGTACTCACTAAGCATGTGTGTGTGTCAGGCTTTTCCAGAGTGCCGGTCCATGCTTCAGCCAGGAAAAGCCTACTTAGATATTTGAGTTTTCCAGCAATGCCTCTGACAGTGATGCCTCTGCCCCCCATCCTGCTCAGACCCTTTGGGGAGAGCAGAGCATGGAAACGAGCACAGAGCTGGCTCTCCAGGTGAGAGCCCTGTGCACAGCCTGACTTCCCATCACACAGCCTGGTTTTATTTCTAGCACAGCTTTATGAAAATGGACATCGACTGCTCGTTTCTGCAAGCTTGGGAAAAGTGCCCATTTAAAAAAGAAACAGGCAAACTCGTTTGTTTTGGTTTTTAATTACCTATGTGTATGTACTTATTACCTCTTACTGTGATGGTACTTATGGCAAGCAAAACAAGCCCATACCCAGCACACACAAGCGAGAAAAGGAAGAAGGGAACATCCACATTGCATTGGTTTTACCAAAGTTTCTCCAATGTAAAGGGCTCTCTTTCAGTTCTGTTCCTCCTATACTCTTCCCTATCACCAGATCTTTTACTTCAAGCTCCACCACCTGCCAAACAGAGCGATGCTGAATGTAACAGTGGGGTAAACAGGACCAACACTTGCCTTGACGTTGTTCCAAGCCAAGGGAAGGCTCAGGGGAGCAGGTGCAGCCCACGGGGGAAGTGCTGCCATTCAGTATTGAAAATTTCCCTTCTTGGTCACTTCAAGACCTTCTGCTCACAGCAAGCCTACCTTGAAGCTTAAGAAATACTGGGGTATGACCCACAGTGTGGAAAACAAGCTCCCTCCCAGCCTTGCAGCCCAGCACCCAGCCTGGCTGCTGGCAGTGTGCATCTGCCAGCTCCAGAGAAACAGTGATGATAAAAGCACTGCTGCTCCCTCTGACAGCCCCTGAATTTGTGGCCAGTCCTCAATGCTTCCCAGGAGACCAACCCTCTGACCCCCTCCCATCCTTCAGCTTGAGCTCACGCATCCAGGTGTCAAAAAGAGTCTTTTACGAGCTCCACAGCTGAGCAGCAGAGAGGCTGAAAACCTGAATGAATCAGGCATAAATCAGACACAAATACGATCAGAAGCAGCAATAAAGTCTCTCTTCAGGATACCAGGAAAACCAGCAATCTAAAGCACTGTGCCCCAAGCCATGGTTCTGAACTTGGGAGCATCCCTGCTCTGCCATCCAGCCCCTTTTCACCCATCCATCAAGCTGCACCGTGAAATGAGCTTGTCCCTTCTGCTTAGGGGGTCTCTCTGGAGGAGCAGACTAGGACTTGCCAGGCACTGGAAAGTTTTCAGTCCAAATGCAACTGCAACCAATTTGGGTTCATTTGATCCTACAGGTTAATGACACTCCAGCTTTTCATCTTTCAGGCCACAGAGGCTCTCTTTGTCCAGGCAGACCAGCAGCAACCCTTCTCTCTCCTCTGATGCAGCCTCTCCTTGCCTGAGTACCAGAGCAGGGCACAACCCCCTCAGATGGGATTCCAGCAGCATCTGGCACAAGGGTGAGGTCTGCACTGAAAACACCTCACTTGATGCAATCCCACACCACAATGGCCTTTTCCAGAGCTGCATCCCACTGGCAGAGCCAAAATGCCCCATGGCTGAGCACTGCTCCCAGCTTCCAGCCAACCTCCAGCTCCCTTGAGCCTCATGGAAGCACACAAGCAGGAAATCAAAGTTTCTAAATAGTGGTATATATTGTAACCTGGTGAGATGTTACTTCCGTGGGATGGTTTCTACCCTCTGAAGTCTCTCCACAGTGTAGGAACAGTTCCCTAGAAACTGTTATTATGGATTTAAAATGAAGACCCTGAAATCCAGGGTACCCCCTATAAGGTATTCAGAGTATTTCCCTGTGTAACAGAAAGCAAATTGTGAAAACTGACACAGGAGAGTCATACTACTATGGTTTTCACTGGCTTGTGTGTGGATTTAGGTTACTTAATTCAGAGGGAAAAAAATTGCTGAGACATTGAGGGAAACTCACTTTCCCTGGTCACCTGGGATTTGTGAAGCAGCTCCTTTCTCACCGCACGCTCGCTGTTCAGCCAGCACGAGCCACGCTGTGCTAAACCTTCCACAGCATCTGGTCTATCTTATGTGCCCACTCTTGCACCTCACAAAGATGACTTTCTTCTTGAGGCCTGTTTTTTCCTTCATTTCCACTTTGTTACCTTGAATTAAAATCCCTCATTGTTATCTCAGCTCCCCATACCCCTCCCACGCTCAGGTTTTAACCACTGGCACAGCTCAGCACCGTCCCCATCCCACCGCCGCTCCACAGCAGAGCCCCACACGGCCCACCTCTTTAATTGCCTTAATTAATTGCAAGGGAGGGCAGCTCCCCGGCAGCAGCTTCCCAGGAGGCCCAGGAGCATCAGCTCAGTGTGCAAAGGCTGGAGCATGGCTGGAAAAACAACCTGGCGTTTCTGGCAGGAGAGGAGCACAGTCAGCCGGCACAGCCAAACTGTGCTGCTCCACCCACCAGCCCCGTGTGCTCCAGGACCCCCAAAGCCTCCAGGACCCCCAGTCCTGTACAACAGCAAACACAGAGACCCGGGCAGTAATGGGAGAGCAGTGCCAAAATCAGACAGAGACAGCAGACCTGCACGGCTCCCTCGGCTCATCTCGTTACAGCGGCCTAAACAGCCCCGCAGGTATTTAATTTTAAATTGCTACGAGCAGCTACAAACAACTTCTCACTGGCAGAGCCTGAAGCAGAGGGGTCCATGACTCTCTAGCGAGGGGAGCTGGGAAGAACGTAAAGGAAAACAAGCACGATTTCATTCAGGGGTATTTTTTCACGCTCCCTGTGTGAAAGCTCGCAGGGATCTCACAGACAGCAGCGTGCCAGTGGCTCGGCCGCCCTGTAGCATCCCTGAATCCTGCCTGGATGTTACGGTGCTGCCTGTGAGCGGCGATTGCAGCCCAGTGAGACAGAACCCACCGCCAGGCGAGACTGCAGCCTCCCGCCCAGGCTCCTGCCTGGATTTTCCCCGTTCAAAGCAACAGGACTGGCAGCACCATCAGCGCTCCTCGCTGCCCAGGCGAGGCAGGGAGCCCGGAACGCCGCCACGCGCCGAGGGCAAAGCGCCCGCCGAGTCCCCTGCACCCTTCCGTGCAACTTTCTGCTCCTCATCTTATATTTTTCCAGATAGGATGATATTTTAGGATTAGCTTTTTTTTTCTAAAGGAATATCTCCAATCCCACACACACTTCCGAAGCGTCTCCCTCCTGGCTGGCGCTGCCTGGCAGAGGGAGAGTGGCTCGGCGCGGTTCCCCGCAAGGTTTTGCACCGATGACTCCTGGCAGGGCTGCACGTCCCTCCTGTTACATAACGACCTTTCCCATTTGGTGCTGGCTCTGGTTGGGGTG
>NW_020897809.1:511654-536201 GCF_003984885.1 Neopelma chrysocephalum
CGCCCCGCCCGCCGGCCAATGGGAGACCCGCGGCGCCTGCGCCCCGCGCCCGCCAGGCGGCGCCACGCGACAGCCCGCGCCCGCCGCCAATGGGCCGCCCGCCCGCCGTGACGTCACGGATCGGCCACCAATGGGCGCGCGCGCTCCCGCATGAGGTTACACCCGGCAGCCAATGGGCGGCCCGCCCAGCCGTGAGGTCACGGATGCTGCCGCAGGACGTCACACACCACCCACCAATGAACTCGTGTGCTGCCCCTGGACGTCACAGCCTGGCAGCCAATGAGCACCCACCTTCCCATGAGGTCATGGGCTGCCCCAGGACATCACACCCTGACAGCCAATCAGTGCCTCACATGTTTGTGAGGTCATGGACTGCCTTGGGATGTCAGTCTGACAGCGAATGAGCACCTGCCTCCCCCATGATGTCATGGGCTGCCCCAGAACGTCACATCCTGCCAGCCAATGAGTGTCCCAGGCTCTTGTGAGGTCATGGATTGCCCTAGGATGTCACACCCTGCCAGCCAATGATTGTCCTGCTCCCTGCGATGTCACATGCTCCTGGCCGATGAAGTCACAGGCTGTCCCAAGCTGTCACCCACAGCCAGGCACTGGCTCCCTGTGCGGTCACACGTCCTGTGAGCAGAGTGGCTGTGGTGTGAGGTCACAGCGATGGAGCCCCAGCCAATGACCATCTCTGCCCTTCCCTGACCTCACAGGGCCCAAACAATGGGCTCAGGCTCCCTGAGCTCCAGGCTCAGCCCGTGAGCTCCCAGCTGGTCCAGGGGGTCACGGGATGCTCCGACAACCACCCCCGTCCCATGAGGTCACACAGCGCTCAGCCAATGGGCGCGTCCTCTCGGTGTGAGGTCACACGCTGCCCGTGACGTCAGAGAGCAGCAGTGCCCCGCCGGGGCACAACGACACCACACCCGCACTTAACGTGGGCGGCGGTAATTAACGGTAATTAGCGGTGCGGTGTCAGTGTGTCCCCAGGAAGGGGTCCCCGCTGCCACCCCGCGGCTCCCGCTGCCCACACCGGGGAGCACGGGGAGAACCCCCCCCGGGAGGGACCCCGGCGGGGACGGGAGGTGCCCGCGGGAGCGGCAGCCCCGCCGGAGCCGAGACCCGACACAGCCCGACGGCTGCTTTTTATGGGCTGTGAGTCAACACACGCGCTAAATCCCAAAATAAACGTGGAACTGGGGCGGGTCTCACCTCTACTCGCACCGAAATAGAAACCGGCTCCTACAAGCCCCGGGAAAACGGCACGTCTGCCCCTGCCCTGCCGGCTCTGCATCCCGCAGCCCAGGGAAGGGGGTGCCGGCGGCTGGAGCTTGGTGCTGTCCCACAGACTGCAGGTGTGGGGCGTGGAAGATGTAATATAGGAGGAAGACAGCTTCGAAGGAGCTGAAATCACTGAGGAAGAGTAAAACAGCTTCAGTTCTGGGCAGGGGCAACATGTATGTGCAATAAACCACAACAAAACCACGTCAGAAACAACTTCCAGAAGCAGCAAGTCCATGGAAAGTGAGAGTGCAGGAATGGATCAAAGGGGCCATGAATAAGCAGGTGGCCAGAGCAAACAAAATACTTGTTTTGGGTTTTTTTCCTGGGGTGATGTGTCCCCCAAACACAGAAAATGCTAAACACGCAGCTGAAACCCAGCAGAGGCTGGAGCAGCCTCCAGCAGCAGCCTTCGGCAGCAGCACCAGCACAGGCAGTGCCCAGCCAATGTACTCACACCTTGGTGCCAAAACCCAGGAAAGCAGGCAGGTGGTGTTGGCTTAGGAGATCATTGGAGATGGAAGAACATGGCACCCAGGCACACAGCAGGCAGAGCTAACACCAAGTGACATAGAAATCACAGGATGGTTTGAGCGGGAGGGGACCTTAAAGACCATCTTGTTCCAAACTCCTGCCCTGGGCAGGGACACCTTCCACTATCCCAGGTTGCTCCAAGCTCCGTGCAAACTGGCCATGAAAACTTCCTGTAACAGGGCAGCCACAGCTTCTCTGGGCAACCTGGGCCAGAGAACCTTCCACCCTCACAGGGAAGAATTTCTTCCCACTATCCCGTCTAACCCTGCTGTCAGTGTGAAGCCATTTCCCCTTGTCCTGTAGTGACAGGCCCTTGCCCAAAGTCCCTCTCCAGCGTTCTTGGAGCCCCTTCAGGGGGCTTTAAGGTCTCCCTGGAACCTTCTCCAGGTTGAACATCTCCAGCTCTCTGAGCATGTCTTCATAGCAGAGGTGCTTCAGCCCTCAGAGCATCTCCATGGCCTCCTCTGAACCTGTTGGAATGGGCTGGAACATCCTTCATATGTGGGTGCCCCAGAGCTGGACAGAGCACTCCAGGTGGGGTCTCACAAGAGCAGAGGGGGACAATTAACCTGCTGGTCATGCTGCTTTTGATGTGGTCCAGCTCCTCTACTCCCTACAGTTGGAGCACAGGGATTTTTTGGGCCGGGATGATTTTGTTTTCCACGAGAAATCAGATTAAAGCACTGGGGAGCCACCGATCCAGCAGAAGTCTAAGAGAAACCAAGTCCAGCCTACACAGGCACTGCTGTCTGGGCTGGGAGGGACCCTGAGCCACACAGCCATGGGGCTGAGCTTCACAGGCAGGTTGGACCTGGGGCTGTAGCTGAGAAGGGGACAGGGCTGCCTTGATCAGGTGCAAATTCCTTCCCCAGGCTCTGACAGGTCCCCAGACCAGGGCTAGAGCAGGACAGCGCTGAAAACCCCTCTCAACCCCTCCACTGCAGGCTGGGACCTGCTCTACCTTTTTGGGCAGACATAGCACCAGCTCTCCAGCACCCCAACATTTGGAAGCCCACATCCCTCACCAGCCATACACACCCAGACCTCCACTGCCACCCCCTTAAAAGGGTCTCCCTGAACCTGCTTCAGGCCAGAGAGATCCAGAGCAAGTCTCACATTTTTACACACACAGGGTACCTACCTTGAAGGGACAGGGCCCCATGCAAGAGGATCGCTGCAGACCCTCTCCCAGGCTTCTCCTCTGCAGAATTAACTCTGCCTAATTAAACCCCCGCTTCCTTCATCTCAAGCTCGTTTTCCAGCCCTTTGAACCTTCTCCTCCTGCTCCTCCAAACTCTCCCTACATTTCACATCATTCTGCAGTCAGCCCCAAGTGATGCAAGTGAGACACAGCTCATGCTCTGCAGGCATTTGTCTTGTTCACTGCCCTGGACGTGGGCCTCACTTTCCTCACAGCTTCAACCCAGCACAGCCCTTCCCTGCACAAGGGGCCGGTCTCCTGAGAGCTGGCAACAAAGGTTTCTGAAGGGTCAGGCACATCAATCACCCCACACTCAGCACCCGAGCTCAGCCCTCCACCCTGAGCTGCAAGAGGGTAGAAAATACTCAGAAGCCACTTGTGTTAACAAGTGTGCACAGCAGTATATTTTATTCCCTAAAAACACGTTTTTTAGCCAGTCCAGGTACTAAGACTTCCAGCCTGAAGCAGCTGGAAATGGGAAACATCAGATTTGTACAACAGAGTGCTGTATTAGGTACCTCACGACATCTGTTCCTTGCAGCTCAAACAGCCCTGCTTCAGGGGGCAGGAGGGGATCTCCTGTTCCATGTCTCCAAGCTGAAGAAGCCCAGACAGGTTTAGCCCCACCAGTCTTCCCCCTCCCCTGAAGGGAGCCATTCTTCAGCACTTCTTCAGGCCATTCCAAACCCTCAAATCACTAGGCAGAACAGTTACAAAATAACAAAAATACTCTATAATCTTATTAAAATATAGAAATTCCTAAACAAGCTTCACACAAACATGTGCCAAGCACAGAGGTCACACCAGCACACCTATCTCTGCTTCTAAGCAGGGCAGGGGATCACCTCAACACCCTTCTCCCCAGTCAGCAGTTTCAGTGCCAAGCCTGCAAGAACTTCACAGCCCAAACCAGGGCAGGGCAGCACAACCCCCCGGCCCACCTGTGGGTCTCCCCAGCCCACACAGGTCAAGGGAAGGTGTTTAATTTGATGATGAATATACAGACATTCCACAGCAACACAGCCTGCTCTGTACACTTCTTCCTCCAGGAAACTTCCTTGGAACTATTTACATCAGGTATGGAGTTGGTCCAGGTCCCTTCTCCCTGCTCCTCCCCAGACTCCCATCCCAGATACCCTTCCCACACCTCTAGCTTGTGGCTGCATCCAAGAAAAGCAGTTCCACCTGGGGTCTGGTGTCTGAGAGCCCAAAGCAGCAGCAACTGCAGAGCTCTGAGCAGGCCAGAAGACAAAAAAACCCTGTCGCTTCTGCAGGAAAAAAGAAGGAAGGAGTGGTAAAATGAGGTGGATAACTCAGTCCAAGCATTATCCAGAGGCTTGGTCTCCTGTTTGGCTTGCTGCAAGTCCAGGATTCTGTAGAGGGCATCTTGTTTCACCCACAAGGCACCATCAGTGCTTTGCAAACAGCACCCCCGCACAGTGGTGGCTGCACACTGCTTTGTGCCAGGCTCTGGGTGAGTGTGCACTCCCTGCAGCCCCTTCCCAGCCTCTCCCAGGAAGCCAGGGACTCTCACTGCAGGAAACTGTCCAGTCTGGCCTGGCTGCTGCTGGAGGAAGATGTGGAAAGAGATGTAGATGCTGGCCTGGACACCTTCTTCTTGCTCTTCACTGCTAACGGTCGGATTTCTGCAAGATTTGTCTGGAGGTGAAACTGTCAAGGAAAGCACAGAGCAGTGCCCTGGGGACACAAGTGATCCAAAACCTGCTGCAGGCCAGCCTGAACCACATACCTAGGACTCAGCCATACATCTACACCCAAGGAAAAACTCCCTGCAGCACAGCACGGGCTTTGCTACCTTTTCACAGCAGCAGAGCTCAGACACACACCTGTCCCATGAGTCAAGGAACGTTTCCCACTCAGGAGAGGTTCAGATTGGATACCAGGAAAAATGCCTTCACTGAATGTGTGGTCAAGCATTAGAACAGGCTGCCCAGGGAAGTGGTGGAATCACTGTCCCTGGTAGTGTTCTAAGGACATGTAGATATGGTGGTGAGGGACATGGTTCAGTGGTGGGCTTGGCAGTGCTGGGGGACTCTGTGATCTTACAGCTCTTTTACAACCTTGATGATTCTATACTACCCCCTCGCACACAAAACAGCATTTAAGTGTATAGATCTGACCTTCAAGACGTTCAGAGCCAGTGCACTGCACCAGGAAAGGCAGAACAGCCAGAGCCTGCAGGAGCAACCCCAAGGGAGGAGAAGCTCCACACCCACAGGGTGAGCTCAGCCCAGCCACTCCTCACCACAGAGAAGCAGCAGCATCCTGCAGGAATGAAGGCTCCGGCTGCACAGGCTGGCAGGCACACGGCCAGGAAGAGGCTGTGCCACACTGCTGCTCCAAGATCTCAAGGGCACAGGCAGCCCCGGCAAATTGCACAGATTTCTAGCTGATGTGCTCCCCTGAACGAGCCACAGGTGCTCCCAGCAAGTTCAGGTCCTTGATGCCTTTGCTGAGCTCAGACTTGTTCAGAGTCAGAGTCAGAGCTCCTTGCGGGTCCCTGTCCATTTTTTGTTGACTGAGGGGCAGAGGAGTTCCCAAGATGGCTGAGACCAAAGAGGAAGAACAGAAATGAGGTGCCCACAGCATTCCTACTGCCACATGAGCTGCAGGAAAGGATACAGGCTGTATGAACTTCGTTCTGCCTCCCATGCCGTCATACCCGGTCCTCACCTAGGAGAGAGAAACAAATGAGCCTGGAGCAGCAGCGCAGACCTGTGGCTACCTCTCCTCGTGTTGGTTATGGGCAAGGGAGAGCCTTGCAGGCCACAGCTTTTGGAGAGGGGTTAAAGCACCTGGAAAAACTCAGCACTTGTGCTAAGCCCTGACCTTTGGAAAAAGACAGACTGAAGGGTATTAATAAAGTTTGGGAATCTTGGGCACTTCTTGAGGCAAGCCGAGCCTTCCAGGAAAGGCTTAGGATTTTGTCACTGGGAGAGAGGAATACAAGGAAAACACCCAAAGCTCCAAGGAGGCAGAGGAATAGGATGGAGAGAGCCACTTAGTCTGCTGCCAGGAAGGGAATGAGCATCTGTCATCCCTGGAGCTCCGCAGGACTGGGAAGTAGCCAGGTTGTGCTCCAAGATTTATTTTCCACACACTGTATGTGGCAAAGTAAAAGCCTGGTTCGCTTCCTCCTGCAGGGTCACTTCAGGACAGAGGTGGCACTGCCAGCCCTGGACACACTCACCAACTGGACAGTCATACTTACAGCACCCGTGTTCTTGTGGGGAACCAGCAAGCTGCCCAAGGATGGCTTCTTGGAGAGAACAGAGTTTCTGATGAATGCTGGCAAGAGTCCTTTAAGAGCATCATCCTCCACATCATCTGCCCAGTTCTGTCTCACAAAAAAAAACCAAGAAAAGCCCATTCAGGAGACCATGATGGTTAAAGGAGTCCACATACAGGCAGCACTAATAACACAGACAGCTATTTAGGATAATGGCTACTGCCATACCACATGTCAGGCTGAAAACCAGCAGCTTCCAACCTCCCACTGGGGCTCATGTGGAACAGTGCCTGAAATGCAGGACACTGCCCCCAGCAAGGCTGGGAACAGCCACCTCAGCTGACCCCCAGCCCTTGTGGTCAGCTCCACGTGGTATTTGCCAAGCACACCTGGGGCAAAATCATCAGCAAAAAGCATGTGGGCCTCCACCCTCCCTCTCCTGTCCAATTCCAGTAGGCCTGAGGCAGCAATAGTGCTTCTAGGAGACCATCAAGGAAAGCACTTTGAAGCACATACTGTGGTTCTATAGATGGGATGGTCTATGACCACAGTGGCTTCTACATGGAGAAAATGGATCCTTTATCCCAAGCTTATTAACAGCAGAATCAAAGAGGTGATACAGAAAATCAAGGTTAGTTCTTTTACCTCCACTGTTTCCTTCAGAACTTTCTTTGCCAGGTTTACCACGGGAGGCCTGTAAGAAGCCCAAGGAGCAAATCAGCAGAGATTTATTGTTCAAGTGGAGCAGGCAAGGACAGACAAGGCCAAGCAAATGACGACAAAGCTTGCAGCACGCCATCAGGCAGCTGGAGAGCTATCTGATCTCACACAGCAACTTCCAAAGCAGCGAGACTTTGATCTCCTTTAGAAGCAGAGAGAGGAGGGGGAACTCACGGCCTTTTATCCAGCTTCTGCCTTTTTGCAGGGCTGAAGGGGGATGTGCAGGGCTGATGCTCAGGGGTGTCCACATCAAAAGTGGCATCTAGGTTGATCTCATCGCTGTGGGCCGGGCGGTGCAGCTTCGGGTGCCGCAGTTCCACGGGAGTGGGGCTGCAAGGCCAGGAAAAGCGTCAGCCATCAGGCCACCACGGGCCACCCAGGAGGGGAAGGGAAGGCAGAGCTGCACACAAGGACAGCAGCGGGACCACAGGCAGAGCCCTGTTCTGCCTGCATGTCAAGGGAAGGACAATCCGAACCCCAGAGTTTAAAGCCAATGCCCCAAACTACTGTTCCCCCTCGAATGGGCTGTGCTACAACAGCAGCACCCAGAGCCCAGGGAATCACACTGCTGCTCTGTGCACACAACTCAGCTTGCTGTACTGGGGTAATGGCACAGGCTCCTCACAAGAAAGGCTGGGTAAAAACATGAGATGTCATTTTTCAGGCTAGGTTCCTCTGCCTGGCTAAGATCTCTGGTCCCCATACACCATGCCACGCTCACCAGAAGGCCAGCTCTGAAGCAACCAGAATAGAAGCTTTAGGGATATTTCCCTGGCAGGACATAGTAACAGAGTTTTTCAAAACCCAGGCTATGCCCCCACCTGCTCCTGACCCAAACCCTCAGAGACATGCACTTTTTCCAGTCAGCCACAAGAAAAAGGATACAAGAAACAAAACAACCATACTACTGCGACACCTGCCAGACTAACACATCTCTTCTTCCCCAGCTAATTAAACTGTCAGCTCTTACTCTGGACCCATGACCACCATCCTTGGCCTGTATCTGAGGATACAGCTCCACTAACCTTTCAAAGACTAGCCGACTGAGTGTCTCCCTGGTTACAGATGGGACCTTCAGAGTATCCTGCAGGATGTCTATCTTCTTCTTCAAACTCTAGAGGGAAAAGGGAAAGCAGACAGTGAGATAAGGAAAGATTTTCTAGTAGATACTTTGCCCCTTTTCCATAAATCAGCATCAGGTGGAGCTCAGAGGTGGGCTGAGAAACTTAGTCACTGAGCAAAAGCCAGCATAACTCCTGGCTTTGCAGCTGCAGGCCATGGCCAGCTGCCAGTTACTGCAGACTGAGGAATGATATTCTCACCAAGATCTCCTTGTCTGCATTCTTCAGATCCTTCTGGGTGCTTTTTAACTCCTCCTGTGTCTTTTCCAAGTCTGAAGTTGTTTTCTGCAGCTGCAGGATACAAGAGCAGAGTGTGGGTTACACCACTGGGTAAGGGAGACTGCAGACCCCTGTGAGAGCAGTGGGCTCTGCACCACATGCTACTTCCCCTGTTTAAGGGTTCAATTTTCCTGTATCAGTCTGACCAATCTCTCCAGTACCAGCACAAACCAATCCCTACCCACTTCCACAAGCTGCCTGCAGAGGGATCTCCAAGGCTGCTTGCCCAGCCTTTCCTGAACATTTATGCCTGACGGCGACAGCTTTTCCCTGCTCTAACACTTGGTGGCTGTGTTCTGAATTCCTGCAGGACTTTGGACACACCAGAGCACAGGAATTACAAACCACAGGCTGGAGGATGGCTGTGCATCAGCAGTGCTGGCACATGGACAAGCCTGATTCAACAGGGAAGCATGCCAGGAGAAGGGGTCAGGAAGTGGATGGCTACCACATCAGAGATTTCTGTGGGTCCTGGAGGCTGGGCCAGCCCACGGACTGTGGGTACAGTCAGCTCCCTGTCAGCCAAGCCCTGAGCCCTGAGTGCACTGACTCGCATCCTCCTGACCCAGCTGTGATCACAGCTTGGCTCTGACTCAGCCTGGAACAGCTCAATTCCAGCAGCAGCACCTTGTGTAGGGGGTTAACACTCCTGGGGAGCAGCACAGCAATCTGAAAACCTCCTTCTCCTTTTGAGGGGACAACAGCTATGGCTGAGGAACAAAAATAGGCCAAAGCCACCCACAGCTTCTTACTTTGTTGGCTGAGACACGGGGATGCCCCAGGGAACACCTGCGCCTTGGAGAGCGAGGCTGCAGGCACACACTTTTCACGGGGACATGCTACCAGAACAGACAAAGTGCTTCCTGGCCTGAGCTAACATGGCCCAGCCAGGCCTGGAGCAGGGGGGAGCACATGTCAGCAGAGGCATGTCAGCATTCCCAAGCTCTGCACCGGTTCAAGACCAGCCCAGGCAGGCTCTGTGCAGGGCCACCTGCATGTCCTCACATCACAGCATGATGAAGGAGCCCTGGCCCGGTTCAGCTGGCCGAAGGCACAAGGCTGGGTGTGACTGGTTGTGCCAAGCCAGGGCTAAGCCCTGCTCAACTGACACTGGCTCCAAACCCCTTCCCACCTTTCCAAGGGGCCCAGTGCTGCAGAAGGAGGGGCTGTCAGCTGAGCGCTCAGCAGTGTGGCAGGATGAAGGAAGTGCTACTTCCAGAACCCAGTGGGAGCAGTGGAGCACCTGTGTGCTGCTGCTGCCTTCCAGCCCAGGCTCCCTGCCAAACTCTGGCTCTGCACATGCTGCCCTACCACTGTCCTCAGAGACTGCACTCCTGACAACAGCCCATGAGCTGCTCGCTCACCGCAGCATCACACCCTGACCCAGAAACCCCAGCCTGACCTTCCACACACCTGTAACAGTCAGTGTGGGAATGGGTCACTGCAGAGGCCTTGGGCCTCAGTTGTGGGCAGGGATCTATAGACCAGCTGTTACCCTGGTGACTCACACTCTCCCCTTTACCTTGTTATTGACAGAAAACAGCTCCTTCTTCAGCTTCTCTGTCATCTCAACAGAGGCCTTACGAGCCTCCTTCAAGTTCTCATATTCCCTGCAAAGAGACCCAAAGAGTCACGCTGTTTGCAAGATGATTGAGCTAGAACTTCTCAAGAGGCAAGCCTAGACCCTTAATTTGAAGCTCTGGAACTGCAGAGCCACCAGAGAAAACTCAGGAGACACAAAGCCCCTTAGGGAAGAGAGCTGAGTGTACCAACACTGTGTCACACATTCTGCTACACCATGGGGGAGAAAAAACCTGCAAGGGATATCATGCTTGATTCCACCAGCAAAATGAAAACCAGAGCCAGAGACATTTCAGTTGCCAATGAAAAAGACAGACAACAGAGCACAGTCTTCATGCTGGCAGCAAATAGGGGACTTTGATTTAAGTGACTTTTCAGAGATTTCACACTATTGGCCATGCACATTCACTCCCAATTACACCACAGGGACACTTGCCTCATTACAGCTTCATACCAAAGCTGCAGTTACTCAGCTGCCATCAGAATGGGCCCAAAAAAAGCTGTGTTTTTGCCCAGCAGGACCAGATGGATTTCCAGGTAGGGGAGGGCAGCAGTGCAGACTTGCCTTGCCAGAGCACGCCAGAGGCCACAGCTGCACAGCGCAGGGCTGCAGAGGGCACAGCCCGGAGCTCCTCATCCGCTCGCTTCCCCCCCGGCACGAGAGGAAAGCAGAGGGAATAATCATCATCACTTCATAGGTGCACTGACAACTCTGGAGACAGTTCCCATGGTGACACACATGTCACTACAGTGACAACAGGAACAGTTCAGTGTGACAGGCTCCAAACTAGGTCCCCGGGATGTGTCAGTCAAAACCCAGTGGAAGCCCGAGGAGGCGGCAAGAGCCCCGCAGAGCCCATGTGCCTGCTGCTACTCAGCAGAGGGTCTCCCTGGGCTGAGGTTAGGATAGGACAGCACTAGCCAGCTGTGCCGAGCCTGCAGCACCTACTTCTTCAGTGAGACGCAATAGATTGCAAGCTGTTCAACCGCTGCCTGCCCAACTCCCATCTCTTTGATCATCTCCTCCACTTCGGGGCGCTGGCTCTGAAGTAAAAGCTCAATCCTGCACGAAAGAAACCAAACAAAAACATACCCTCAGCTCATGAGTCACAAACAGAGTGGGGAAAACGACAGGAGCCCTGCTTCCCCCCATGGGGCTGGTGCAGCCTGAGCTCCTGCTGCAGACACTCTGGGTGTCATGAGGGAAGAGACACAGCTGCCTCACCCCAAGCAGGGCTTTTCGCTAGGGAAGAGCAGCACCACTTGGACTAGAGAAGGGGCAGCTGTACACACATAGTGCACATGGAGCTGATGCCATGCCCCAGCTCTTAGTCCCTACAGCCCTGTGGCTGACTGTGTTCCTGGGCTGGCACTCTGCCCCAGCATCCTCTGATAACAGGAATGGCACATAGCCATGCTTGGGGCACTGGGGATGAGGCCAGTACCATGCCTTGCTGCTCTTTAATGAGAGCAGCTATCTAGAAACCTAGCAGGGACAGGCAAGGGCAGGCCTGCTAATGCAGCAGTTTCCAACCTTACAGGTAAGGTGATGCAGCACGTGAAGGTGGATGTTGCAGCAGGCCCAGCAGGACCCCTCCCTCCCCCTCCAGGAAGGGGAGAGGTGTGCAGCCCAGCCTGCCCGGCCCAGGGAGCACCTCGGATCTCACCGCTCCATGGTTCTCAGCTTGTTCCGCAGACGGCGGGCCTCCTCCTTTGAACTTCTGTTATCCTCCTGCTGCTGCTCGAGGAATTTCATCTGCTTCTGCAGAGAAGCAAGCACACACAGACCGTTAGGAAGGCTCCAGGGATTGTCAGAGAAACATCCTGGCTTATGCGCACTGCGGGCAGCTGGGAGCATACACTGGCTCTTAATGCTATCACCACCTCAGCAGCCCGGGATTAGGGACAGTTGAGCTCCCTCCCGCTGCACCCCCAGCTCTGCCCCCCACCAGCACAGCAGGGTCTCAGTGCTAATCGCAAGGCGAGGCTGGAGCTGACACCACATCGTAGCCCCTCTCCGCTGGGAGCACTGGAGGGGCTGCACAGTGCCCTGCACGCAGTGACAATCTGTTTTACAAAGCAATGGAGTCCACAGCAAGCAAACCTGGCTATCACCTTCTCCTCCATGCACAGCTGATTGCTTTAGCCTCCATATTCTCCCTGCCATTAGTTGCTTAGAGCATAAATAGGAATGAGTGGGTCTCTTTTGGGAGACCTCAGCCAAACAAGATACAAACCCAGGCACTTTGCTCACCTGCTGCAAGCCTATTGCAGCCAGGTGCTCTCCAGGCTCTCCAGCAGCAACACAAAACCTCAGCTGAGCTGGAAAAGCACACATCTGCAGTGTGGCAGAGGATGGGGAGAGCTGAATTAGCACCATTCCAATGCATCTAGGTTTGTGTGTGCCTGGGCATCTCACACAGCAACTTCGAAAGGCTCCGGGCCTGGTTTTAGCACAGTGCTGACTCTAGGGAGAGGCCTGGCAAAGGACCATCGCTTCGTAAAGCTCCTTCCCACACAGAAGTTAAAGGATTTTATCCACTTCCTGCCACAGGAACCAAACAGCTGTGAAACCACTGGGAATTTGTGGAGTGAGAGTGTTGCAGGCTCACATGTTACTCTTGCTTAACCAGAGCCCATGTTTGGCTTTCCCTAACCAGAACCTTCCACACTTCAGATCCCCACAGCAGCATCTTGGAGCAGAGTCCCCAGCCTCAGCCAGCAGCAAACCCTCACACAGAGGTTCAGCAGCAGCTGACAGTGCCAGCAGAAGACAGGAACGGCGCAGTCTTAACCTGCGTCACAGCAAGTTAAGCCTGTATTTTCACTGCAGAAGTTTAGTGCTTTAATCTTTAATGATGCAGTATAAGACAGTGCTTGGCATTCAGCTGGGAAACCCCATACACCACAGAAAAGATACCTCCAGGTCCCTAATCCTTCTGCCCTGCCCAGCTTTCATTAAAGGGACTTAAGCACACAGAGAGGGTTTTGCAACAGGCAAGATAAGCACAGAGCTTCCTCTGGAAGTGTCAAGGGAGGAAAGCCAAGCACAGAGATGTTGAATCCAGCAGCAAGCACTGTCCCAATTGTTTCTGCTGGAGTAGGGAGCATCAGAAGTATCCTGCCACTGATATATTCAGGATCCCATGAGCATCTTTGGCATGGCCTAGATCCCAGCTGCCTTTACACCCAAGCAGATTGGACATAACCCCATGATTGGGTAAAACGAGTTGTGCTGGCTCACAGAAAGGCCTGTCTGGCATTAATTCATTACTCTGTCCTTCTAGTGTCAGGTAGACCTGGACTGGTTCCTCCCAGAAAAGCTCAGCTACAGGTGGTGTACAGCTTGTAGACACATCTACAAGCTCTCCCTGGGCCACTTGACCTTGCAGGTCAAGGAATATGATGCAGTTTAGGATACTGGGTCAGACCCATACTCCAAGGGGCAGAGAGCTTGGGAAGTGCAGTTGACCCCTACCCCATCTTTCAGCCTGCAACTCAGAACCCCCCCTACCTGCACCCCATCTACCTGAGACAGGCACATCACCTTCACGCAGCAGAGACTGCCCAGCCCACCCAAGGCAAAGCTGCTACAAGACATTCCAACAAAGCAGCTCTTGCTCCTACCCTTTTCCTCTTGCTGTTTACGCACAGTACATGACTACACACTGAGTCACTGCACGCTGAAACACAACAGGAATATTTGATCCCTGGACTTCACAACATTACTAACCTAACTGAAGCAAGGCCCTGGCAACAGAGGAGAGACAGGAGAGTTAGCTGGATCAGATCCCACTCAGCAGAAGCCTGCAACTCCCCCTCCATATTTTTCAGTTTGATTTCTCCCCCAGTCAACTAAGAAACTAATTTTCCTTGAATCCCGCCTGGCCTAAACCCATTTCAGAAGAACATTCTACCACAGGGAGCCAGCATTTCGGCAATGGGGCGCTGGGGCCAGTTCCCACACTAGGCTCATGCTGCTACCTTTATGATCAGCACTGCCACTTCATTAGCAAGGCTCAGCCACACCCCCCAGGCTGGGCTGTCAACTCTCCCTCACCACGGCCACCTCTGCCTTGAGCACGCAGCCACCTGTACACAAACCACAGGTCTGGCTGTTATGCCTCTGAATCACCTCCAGGCAGAGCACACGCAGGACCTGGAGTCCAGCAACACCACTTGCTTTGATAAATAAAAACAAAATGAAAACCCAGGCACCAGATTCAAAATCCCACTGGCACAAGGTCTTTATTAGCAGGACCTGCAGGGACCTTCAGCAAAACTAACACTGACTGTGCAATGGTTAGTGCTGAAGTCCTGCTGGGGACAGGAAGGGTACCTTGAGAGAGGAGCACAGCATCTCTGTCTCTCCCAGCACCTTCTGGAGCGACTCTATCGTGGCATTGCGCACATCCAGAGTGTCCCTCAGCCCATCCACAACAGCCTGGCATTCTCGCTTTTCTTTCTCTGGAAAAGAAAAGAAGAAAGAAAAAGGTCATGGCCCAGTAACCCAGACTGCAGCTGCCCCACAGCAGCCAGAGCACACTCACTGCTTGCAGTCCCAGCTCCAGGCTGCCAGGATTTGGCCGTTCCTGGAGAGAGCCATTTCTCTAAGTGCTGTCTGCACCAGGTTCTGTACTGAGCAACTGCTTCTCTCAGTGCCAGCAGGCTTCAAGATTTCTTTACTAAAGATAAAAAATTCCCTTTAATAGCTTTCCAGTGCCAGCCCTGCTAGCGTTAAGATGATGCATCTTAACTCTTGCGTTTTCTCAAAGCCAGGCTTGCACAAGGAAATCATTCCTCTTGAGTTACACCACGCTGTCACAGAGCTGGAGAGCAGAGCTCCGAGCCCGTCCTCTCCACATGGAGCCTCGTGTGCCAGGAAGCCTTTTGGGTGCCATTGGGCAGCTGTATGCAGTGGTACACCATATTCTGGCATCTGCCATCACCACAGCACCTATGTTGTGAAGGGCAAGAAGCAGAGACACCAGGGACTTTGCAGGACACATGACAGCTTAAGTAGATTCCCCAAGTACCCACTTTTTGCAGGTCATAAAACCTGGATCCTGCTGTTCCTCCCCCAGGCAAACCAGGAACACATGCCTCTGACCACCAGAAAGAAGGTGGTGGAAAAAAACCCACCAGATATTGATTTGTTTTGTTGAGACAAGGGAAGAACAGCTCACAAAGCAACAACCACCATCAAGAGCTGACAGCCCTACGCGGGGAACAGCCAGCATTGCTGGAAAGCTCAAAACAGTTGGGTAATGAGGGAAAGCAGCAGCCCCTCCACCTAACCCTGCTGAGAGCAAGGTAAATTCTTCAGCTCAGCATCTTCAGTCTTTGCTAAAATCGCCTCTGGCTCCAGCCTGACAAGAGTGGAGAGCCAAACAGTGCTTTTCCAAAAATCTTCTTCTCCTTGCAAGCAATCCAGTTTCAAATTGTGCCACCACATCCCGTGGAAGCATGACCTGCAGTGCAGCTTCACTGCTTGATCACAGAGTAGAAGAGCCACGTGGGATTGGGGAAGAAGAGAGGAATGTATCCCAGAAGAAGCACGCGGGTGGCTTCTCCATTGATCTGCATAACCCTTTCTCACCAGCACAGCCTGGAGACGCTCCCCTGCATTTGCAGGGACTCCACACCCACCAGAAGAGTTAGGGCTTCCCCCTCCTCCGTTCCCAGCTGCCCAGAGGCAGATGGCAGGAGTCAAAGCTCTTCGTGCTGCAGGAATGAGTTTTCAGCTCATTCAGAGTGCCTCCCACAGCGCCTGCTGGGTCTGCTCAGAGCTCGGCACCTCTTGAGCCATTTGCAAGCCGATCCGAGCCTGGCAGTTCCACAGCTCCTCTGCACAGCACAGCACAGAGCAGAGCACAGCTTCACATGGAGAACTTATACGCAGGAACCAGCAGAGAGCAGAGTACCCACAGCAAAGGAGGCAGGAGGTGGGAAGGAGCTTCGCATTTCCAATATGAAAAGAGAATGGGATAGGGAATGTCAAATCCAACCTCTACTCACCAGAAGCCGAGAAGATTAGCAGGCCTTCGAGCAGTTTTTCTTGGATAACATCCTAGCAAGAATCCCAGCCACCTTCCCCAGAAGATCTGGCTCTCTACCAAGTCACTAAACTCAACCGAGCTGGCAGGAGAACAGGCCTCAGAATAGAGCTGTGCAGACCGTCCAATTCTGCTCTCAGGCTAAGGACCGAATCCTCATTCTACTGGCTATTCACGTCTGTCTCGTGCATGCAGGGAACAGAGGGAAGACAACTCTCGGGGCGTGGGTGAGCCCCCAGCATTCTTTAAACATTTTTTTTTCCCTTCTGCTAGCATGTTTTAGGATTTCTGTCACTTAGACTGACATTTTCCTTTTGCTGCTCATGACTCATGTTCTGATGACAGGCTGCCTACAGACGATGCTTAAAACCCATCGACAAGTCTCCAGGGCTTTTGCTTTTCCTGCCTCCCTCAAACATCCTCTAAAATTAAAGATGGGAAAATGGAAGTGCGCACACACTGAACTCCGTCTGCTCTTCGCGCGACACATGTGGCACTGCAACAGCCAAACAAATCCAAAGCCTTCCCACTGCTGCTTTTGGACACCACTTTCACCCTCTCATCTGCTGGAGGGAGTGAGCCTTGGCCACATGCAGCTGTGAGTTTCCCAGTGAGCAAACCAAGGGTTTTGCTTTCAAGCCTGCTCCAGATAGAGCTGTGCTGCAATTCTGTAGCTTCTGATTAGGAAGAGGGGCAAAAAAATTTGCATCTGTGTCTAAACTCACAGTGAGCTCCTGAGTTACAGCAGAGCTGGGCCAGGCTGCAGGCCTGGGCTCTGTCATACAGAGCTTTAGGTGGTCTCACCCCAGAGAAAGCTCTGAAGAAGCTGTACCAGCGAAACAGTTTGCAGCCTGCACTGTTTCAGAGAGGGGTGGGCTCTGCACAGGGGTTCCTGAGGCCTGCACAAGCCACTTGATAGAGCCCAGGACCTGTCAACTGCAGGTTGCCAGCCCCCTGCAGGCAGCTGGAACTCACCTTTCATGGAGAGCTGAGCCTTCACCTTGTCCAGTTCATTCTGAAACACAACACAGAGAACTCGATTAGGAAACGCCCTGCAGAGATGCTTTCACTAGATCCTAAAAGGACCAGAGGGTTCTCAGCAGGACGTTTGCACCAGGCAGGTGCTAAGGAGGGAACACAGAACAGCAAGCATGGAGTTACAAGCCAGGACTATCATAGGGAACGCAAAGAGCACCTCCAACTGGCATCCTTCGGAGGGGGGGAAGAGAGGATCGCAGTTTCATCTTAGCCTTGTCAACCTTGTGTTTCTCGCACTGTCAGTCATCTTGTTTAAGCTGAATAATTTTGGAAGGCTCTCAGGGAAACACAGGAAATCAGGCAGGAACAATTTTTATAATGTTTTACCTAAACAAGGCAATAAGGCAGGGATGTTGCCAGACTAACTGGATTATTGAGAGTTCTTTAAACTGAAGTGAACTTTAATTGGATGCAGGTGGGAGACAGGAGGGCACACTCAAACACCGGAGAAAGTAACCAAGCATGCAATCAAACACGCTGACAGACACTGAAGTCACTGCAGCTCAGGATGCTGATACGAGCTAACAGCTCAATCGAAATGCTGGAAACAGATCACTGAGAAACTAATCCATACCACACGAAACTGAGGGTGCACAACATCTCCTGGGTGCCACAAGAGTCTGAGGAACATCAAATATTTCTAACGCCTTCATCAAGAATCAGAAAGAGGCAGCAAATGCCCTGTAGTTTAAATTAGTGATAATGAGGTGATACAAATTAATGCTGGTGAATAGCCAAAGGAAATGTAGAGAGGTTACAAAGAGAGGCTATTTATATATATATATATATATATGTATAAAAACCCAGAGAGAGAAAGAGAAATATATGCAGGAAAGAGTCAACAGAAGATGACTTAAAAAGCTGTGTTAGAGAACTGCAGAGGAAAGCACATAACAAGTCAGGCAGGAACTGCAGTGGAATAAAACCACAATAAAATGCCAACACAGAACTGAAGCAGAGCACACAAATCTGTGCAACCCGGAATGCTACATGCAAATCTGAGCCGAGAATAGCACCACCAGTGACCATGGATCTGACGGGACCAGAGCAAAGCTCTGCTAGTGACAATAAAGGCAGGAGAGAGAATATGGGATGTAAAGCTTGGTAAGCAGAAGGGACTAAATGCAAAGCCTAGCAGAGCTGACTTGGATTTGCTCCCAGGGGCACAACTGCTGGAGGGCTGAGGTGGAATTAACTCTGCTGCAGGAACTATTCTGGAGTAGCTTCCTCAGAGTCCTATTCAGGAACGATTAGTGAGCTCAGAAGATGTGCCAATTATCATGATAGCACAGAAATCCTGGGCTACTGCGGGCAGCTATGTAACATTACCTCATTCATCAACTTAATCTGAAATCCCTCATCCTCTACCACAGCTACTCCAGGGATACAGGTCCCCTCTGGTGTTTCCGTTGAAGTTTATGCCTGGGGGTGGAAAGCAAAGCAGCCCCCGCACTCCTTTGACCGCAGACATTTCAGAGCAGAAGCAAGAGTGAGGAACAGCACCAAAGACAATTACTATCCAAAAGGTAATTTGGATAATTCTGCAACAACAGGAGGAGGTTTCAGATCATGAGGGAGCTCTTCTGACCACTTCACTGGGTGCCTAAGACTGGTTCTCAAAAGAGGATCCCAAGCTTGCCTCCCCAAGATGACAAGCAGACCACAGCTACACACTCTGCTTTCTAGCACACCCTTTTCATGGCAGGAGGCCAAATACTCATTCCAGGACATTTGTAGGCTGCACAGATACAGCTCCAGTTGATTACAGAGACAAATACCACTCTATGCCCAGGCTCTCAGAGGGCCAGCCAGTGGTTCGTCACAAACCTCGGATTTGTGGGGCTTTTTCAGGTGAAACGCTCTCTGGCCAAGGATGTTACCAATTCTTTTCTCAACCTCAAGAGCCTAGGCTTGTCCCACTTTGTGTTGGCTTTGCTGAACTGCTGCCTGGCCAGAATCAGATACCCCATTGCAGACAGAGCTTCAGTCTAGATGCATATTAAATCCCCCACCCATGGTGAACAAGGCATCCATGGTTATTAAGGTGCTCCATGTCCTCCAGAAACAAGGCAGCACACCACATGTGTTGACAACTGTTGACAAACCAGTATCAGCCCAGCAGCAACTCGAATGCACACAGCAATGAATACCTACGCAAGCTAACAATGCTAATTTACACAGAAAATATTTGGTTCTTTCCCGTTGGTGACCTCAGTGTCCTCATTAAGCAGGCAAAACACTCAGGGCTAGATGTTGCTCTGACGGCCACACAACAAGATTTATAGGAGCAGGAGGAGTTACCATCAAGCTTGTTGTGCAGGAGCAGCTCCACAGACCTGCCCTTGAGCAAGGAAGGGAACAGCTCTGCACAGCCTGCCTGGAGGGGGAAGGCTGGGAGAACCCATCTTGGATCCTGGGGTGGGGGTGAGAGAAAACAGAAAGCTTTTCTAGGGCAATTCTCTCCAGTCAACCCATTTCCGAGTCACTCATCTAATTACACTTGTGAGACCAGATCTGAACACGTACCAGAGGCAATGTTTATCTGCTCTGAGGGCAAAAAGCCCCCAGTGCCCAGAGATGCTCCTCCATTTCCTCAGCACACAGACTTTGGCCTTCAGTTTTGTAAAATTAGTCGTCTTGGAGAACGACAGTGCTCCTGACATTATAGTCTGGCTGGCTTTATTTTAAAGACATATGATATACATATAGAATTGTCATGGCAACTGCTAATTATGGTAATTGCTGCACATGCTGATTCTAAACACAAGAGGGTACAACCGTCCTGTTATACCAAGGTCAACCGACCACTTTTTTTTTGGAACAGATAACTCCAAGACAGAAGGAACCCTGTTTCATCCACACAAAGGAGGAGAACATGACACAGCTGCTCTGTGTTCACCTCCACTCACTCCCAGCCCTCCAAACCCAGGGGTGGCACTTGGAGAACACCACTCACCACCCCAGCTCCAGCCAGGATTCCCCCAGGGACCCGGCCTCAGCACTGTCCACTGCTGCTGGTGTGGCTTCAGGCAGTCCCTTTCCTAACATCTCTTGGGGAATTATGACTTACACCCCACCCTGCCCCACTTCCTTCAGCCTGTGCAAGCTGCACAGTGGGGAGCAGGGGACACTTCCTCTAACAGCCCCTTTTTTCCAGAGGGGTCAGCAGACCTCATGTGCACCAAGCCACAGACACCAGCAGCAATTCACTGCATCTGGGATTTCCCTTCTCCTGCCTTCTGGAAGAGCTCTGTAGCCTCATTCTCAGGGGAGAAGCAGCAGTTTGATGTGATGCTGCTTCAGGAGACTTCCAGGTAAGGTGAGAACCAGAAGGAAGAGCAGCAAAGTAGAAAAGGCTTCTTGAGTCACTGCATGGGATTTGGTCAGGGAGAACTTTAAATCACCTCGTAGAGACAGATGTGCTCCAGGTCAGAAACATGAGCACAGCAAGCTCCAGCTTGGGAAGCACCTCCTGGAGAGCAGAGGCAGTCCAGGCCATGCTTCCAAGAGGCTGAAGCATCACACAAGGGAAGAACCCCCAGCCAAATTACCTGCAAAGTCTCTGCATCCGGTGCTGCCTGCTCCTCCAGGGCAACATCAAAAAACAGCTTATTGATGATGTGTCTTTTGCTGACCTAAACACAGGAGACAGAAGAGGTTGATGGGCACAAATATGGAAACCACAGATATGGAAGACGGAGGGGGAGAAGGTATCATCTTATGACAAGGCCATGAAAGGCAAATGAGATCACGTGCTTGATGCCATTAGGGCCGATGCTCTGCTTTGGCTCATCAGCACAGCAGCAGACCCCCCACTCAGTTTTTTGGGAGTGCAGCTCCAGCCAAGCTCCTGAGCCTCAGCAGAAAGATTCAGACATTTCTGACTCGAGCGCAGTCTGTTCTCTGGCAGCTCAGGCCCAAGCAGCTGACGCTGAGCTAACATGATGCCAAATCCTAAGACAGAAGTACGTGCTGCTTTCTGCAGGCAGAAGGTGCTGTAATTGAATTTGATAGCTCTCCACACCTCCCCCATGCAGTTACAGCTTTGTGTTTTAAGTATTATATACAGTCATGACACCAGCTAATTGCATGGTTACTGCCACATAAGATGTTATTTCGCGATAACTCCATGGTAACCCAGAGATGTAAGAGGCAGAGAAGAACAGAGGGAATCAACAAGTCAGGGAAGGAACAAGGGCCAAGACCTCGAGAGGAAGAAAGAAGCACGAACACAGAGTAAGCCCAAGCTGCAGCTGGATAAAAATTTACATCTGAGAGCGAGGAAACATCTCCTGCAGCCGCTCCACGCCAAGACCTACTGGCGGCACGAAGGCTGGTGACACAAGGGACTTCAAAGAAGTTCAGGTCCCAATTAAGTCACTGGAAACCCAAGCCTCAGCTTCCCATCTCAGAAGCAGAGCACATCCTCCCTTCCTTCCCTCCCTCCCCAGCCTTTGCTCTTCTCAAAGGAGGGCCAAATGCTGCAAAGCCAGGACATGTTACAAGGCCTACATGCAGCAGAATGGGCTCCTCACCTGAGAGCAAGGAACTGGGTACTTCAGAAACACAAGTCAGGTGTCCCCATTATCCCCTTGCAGCCCTTTCTGTCATCCTGCCAATACTTACCCAGCCTAAATAAAAGCTGTGAAAACCCAGAGCCCCTTCCAGGTGGAACTGCAGTGATGTGGCAGGGCACTCTCAGTCCACTCCAACCGGAAGGGCTGTGGAGGGGAGTTCATCCTCTCAGCCTTTGGGGAGTCCCAAGTGACAGAAAATCCCTCTGCCTCCTACTTCAGGCATCACTCCACAGCCCCTCGGTGCCTTTGCAGAGCACTGTGCCACAGACACAGAGAGGTGTGTACAGGTGATGGCTTTACCTGGATCCTGCACTGTGGGCATGTCCGGCTCGGTGCGGTGTCAAACCACTGGATGAGGCTGAGAAAGGAAAAGATAACAGGCAGTAAGTCCTTAAAATCCAGGAGTGCTGCTCCCAGGGGCCAACCCCAGCTCCCCAGGAGGCAGCAGGATGTGGCTCCTCGTTGCACACCAAAGCAGAACCACAAGCCTTCAGCCCAGCGGCACGGCCGACGGGAACGCCGCATTCCACACGGGCGCCTCCGAGACAATCCCGGGCTGAATTTAGCACGTGAGCTTATCTTTACCGGGGCAGAGCTTTCGCAGAGCTCAGATCTCTCTGGGAGACGGGCTTTGAACAACCGCAGCTTCGCAGGAGCGAGCGGATCCGCGCAAGGCGCGGCACAAGAGCCGCTCTATATCAGGATGTGACAGTCGAGATCCAGCTCGGGCAGCTCCAGGGGGTGCCACTGAACACGGATCTGCGGAGCGGGCAGCTCCAGGGGGTGCCACTGAACACGGATCTGTGGAGCGAGCAGCTCCAGGGGGTGCCACTGAACACGGATCTACGGAGCGAGCGGGACCGGGCCGCTCTCTGCTCCGAGATGATGGATGCAAACCTGCTGCGCTCCCCAGCAGAGCCACTAATGCATTTTGCAACCGAGCCATCACGTCACGCTGGAAAGGTTTATTCTGGGAGCAGGGTAACAGCCTGGAGCTGGCAGGTTACCTCTGGAAGCTCTCCCTCCTCCGCTGGCTGCTGGAGGAGAGCGAGCCCAAGAAGCACAGCCGGGTAAGGGTGACAATCACACCCGTGGTGCCACTCCGAGTTTGTCAGCCAGGAAAGCAAGTGCCCACCCTCTCCCCACACACAAAGTTTATTTCCTCAGAAGAATCGTTTCCTTCCAACACAGACATTTCCAGCACGGTTCCAGCAGTAGCGTAGAATTGCCAGGGAGGCTTCACCACAATCCAACACGGCTGGCACCGGCCCTCGGAGAGAAGGGAGCCCGCCGGCAGCGGAGTGACACAAGCACAGAAAAGGCCTCCGAAATCTTCGAGCCCAACCCGTGACCCAAGACCACCCTGTCAGCCAGACCAGGGCACCGAGTGCCACCTCCAGTCTTTCCTGAAACACCTCCCGGGACGGTGTCCCCACCACCTCCCTGGGCAGCCCGTTCCAGTGTCTAACGAGCACATCCCGGGCTGCTGCGGCCGCTCCGAGAGCCCCTCAGAGCCGCAGCGGGGGGTCACAGCTGACACCCCACGGGGGCAGCCGGCCCGCCCTACGCGCCCCACCCCACCCGTCCCCTCCCTCACCAGGCATGATGGAAGGTGTGCCCGCACGGCACGGCCGCCACGTCCCGCTCGTTGTCAAAGAAGTCGGAGCAGATGGTGCAGTGGGCACGGATGGGCATGGCGGGAACGGGGGGGAGGCACCGGGACGGGGAGTCGGGAAGGGTCCGGAGAGGGTGTGTGGAGAGGGTGGGGTGGCTCAAAGTGGGTCTCGGGGTGGCTCAAAGTGGGTCTCGGGGTGGCGGTGCCGGTGGCGGTGCCGGAGCGGCCGCGCGGCAGCGCGCGGTTCAAACGCCGGCGCGCTCCGCCGCTTCCGGCCCGGCCCGGAAGTGACCTCACGAGCCCCGCGCAGAGCAGAACAGAGAGGGCGCGACCGGAGGGCGTGGCCGTATCAAGGGGCGTGGTTTGATGGGGGCGTGTCCTGTGCTGGGGGCGTGGCCGCGCCCCAGTGCGGGCGTCCCCGGGTCCCTTTGCCCGCCGGTCCCGCGCACCCCGGACATCCCGGACACCCCGGAGCCGAGCGGGGGCACCGGCGCCGCGAAGCCCCTTCCCGGGGACCAACTCCCGCAGGGCCCCGCTGCCCGCAGCGCCCGGGCAGTGCTGCTGCTCCCAGCCTGCCGCGTCCCGCTCAACCCATGCCGCCGGCACGCCCGGCAGACCCCCGGCCCCACAGAGAGACAGGGCAGGCGGCGCTGGTGCTGTCTCAGTTTGTCCTCAGCGGGGTCTTTATTTGCCAGAGATACAGCGGGGGGGGCGCGGGGCGGCGGCGGCAGCCGCGGGCAGAGCCGGCCCTGCAGGCATGCAGCTGCGGGGGGGGAAGCGGGGACCGGGGGGGAGGGGGGGGGGGGGGGGGGCGGGGGGGGGCCGGCAGGCACGACGCGGGGGGGGCGGTGCGGGGGGTCCCCGTGTCCCCCCCCAGGGGTCCCAGGACGGAGAGGGGGTCTCCGGGACGGCCCCCTCCCCGTCCCGCGCGGCCCCGCACATGCACGCGTGTCCCCGGGGGCCTCGCGACACCCCTCCCAGCGCTGCGGGGCGTGCGGCCGGGGGGGGCTGCCCCGCGTCTCTGGGCATCCCCGGGGGAGGGGACGGTGGCAGGGGACAGACTGAGAGAGCAGGGGGGACACGAGGGGACGGGCACCATGCAGGGCTCTGCCCCGCGGCCGAATCTCCGGCGGGGCACGTAGAAAAGGGGGCGCAGGCAGGGGTGGGGGGGCCATGCCGGGGCTATGTACAGGGGGCGCGGGGGCCGCTCAGCCGCTCTGCTCGCTGGGGGGCTCGGCGGCCGCCCCGGCCCCGTTACTCGTGGTGGGGGGCGGCGTGCCGGAGGCCGGGG